>NW_019154132.1:5705040-5852276 GCF_002288905.1 Enhydra lutris kenyoni | reverse complement strand
AAAAAAAAAAGGATTTAACTTCCAGTTGTAACATAAATAAGTAGTAGGGATACAATGTACAACATGATAATCATAACTAACACTAATACATAATATAGAGGTAAGTTGTTAAGAGAATAAATCCTAAGAGGTCTTATCAAATGGAGGAATTTCCTTTTCCTTTATTCTTTTATTTATTATATCCATATGAGAACATGGATGTTAGCTGAACCTACTGTGACAATCATTTCACAATATATGTAAATTAAACCCTCATGTCATATGCCTTAAACTAATACAGTGATGTATGTCAGTTATTTTTCAATAAAATGGGGTGGGGGGAGAATGTCCTTGAAAGAGCAGTAAAAGTGGTCACCTTTATTGTATCTTAGCCCTTGAGTACATGACTTTTTGATACTCTGTGTGACTAAACGGGATGCTCATCTGTTACACACTGATATATAGGGTTGAAAAGTACTTCTCTGATCATCTGAATTATGAGCTGAACTAGCAAGTTTCTTCATGGAACCCCATGAACTACTGAGAGATGATGGCAGAGATTTTTTCAAAAGTGAATGAAGTGAGCCTGCCCAACTGAGAACAATTTTTGCCAAGGATAAAAATCAAGGTTTCAAGTGAAAATCTGAATTTTGGAAAATTTGAATCTGCCAACGTTTCATAATATTTAAGACATTTCTGATAAGAATGGTGGTGATATTAATAAATGTGATTTTTTGATCTTGGGTAATGAAATGTGTCAACAATTCAAAGAGCTGTATAACTCACTCAACCAATAGTTTCCAATTGACTAATGCAAGATGTTACAAAATCATGCATTTGTAAAAGACCCATTCAAGTTGCAAGACAGACTAACATATTTTAGTGTAACTAATAAAAAGCTCATTGATATTGTTTCAGAATTCTCAGTGAAACGAACTTAGAAGAAACTAGTACTTGCTGAATTTCGGCGTAATATCAAAAAAGAGTATCCACAATTTTCTTAAAAGGCTATTAAGACACTCAACCTTTTTCAGCAGCATATAACAAGGTTGGATTTTCTTTATATGCTTCAACCAAAACAACTTAGAACACCAAGTTGAATGTAGAAGCAGAGATACGAAGCCAGCTGTTTTCTCCTAAGCCAGACTTTACAGAGATTTGAAAACATGTAAATCAATGCCACTCTTTTCATTATGATTTTTTCCCCTAAAAGTATGGTATGCTAACATGCATCGGCTTCCTTATCATCTCTATATAAATTAATAGAGTATTTTTAAATATCACATTTAAAAATTTCAATTCGGTGAACATCAAGAAGTAGAACCCCTATAAAAACAAAAGCTCTCTGGGCCCTCAATATGTTTTTTAAGTGTAAAGGGGATCTTGAGACTATAAAGTTTGAGAATCGCTGATCTAGTAGCTGACAAATGCTGTTGAATGAATATACTAAAGACACATTCTCTTTACTTTGTGTATGTCCTCCCTGTTCTCTTTCAGAATGTTCCATAAAGCTTTTGCAATGGCTCAGAAGTATGCGAGGAAGGCCAGGGACACCAAGTCCCATTGACAGGAGCACTCCTAACTCTCCCTCAGAATCACCACATGTGGGGCACCTGGGTGGCTCAGATGATTGGGAGTCTGCCTTCAGCTCAGATAATGATCCCAGGGTCCTGGGATTGAGCCCCGCATTGGGCTCCCTGCTCAGCAGGAAGCCTAGTTCTCCCTCTCCCTCTGCTGCTCCCCCTGCTTGTGCTCTTTCACTCTCTCTCTCAAATAAATAAATAAAATCTTTAAAAAAAAAGAATCCCCATGCGTGTTCCCATTTTTTTCATCCTTTCCTTTTCCTTAAGTGCCTACATCGATAAAGAATTTAAAACGAGTTCTAAATGTGGTAAATATAATTGCTTTAATTTTAAATACTGGTATTACTGCTGTGTTTGAGGTTTCTTCCTTTTTTTTTTAATTGTTGCACACTGAACATGTGGGTGACCTCGCTACACTGCGTGTTAACGAGGAGCCTAACTACCACTGAAACATCACTTTTTAATAGGAAAGCACATGACCTGTTTTAGAAGTGACTCTCTGGCTTCTGGGAGATGAATGACATTGTGGCTATGGCAATTTTTGTGGTATGCCAGAGAGTTTACAGGCGGTTGGCAACACACTAAAAGAAAGTCATATTTGGAAGCCATCTTGTGTAAAAGGAAACACACTGTGCTACAACTTTTTACACAAGCCACATGAGGTTGCAGAACCTGAACTTGGGAGTTATCTTGGGAAGATGTACACTCTTGTTTCTTAATGTCACATCACTGACAAACTAGTGATAGCCACAGTTCTTGGCTGGCCATATAACCTGGAACTTCTACCAAAGTTCTATGTAAAGTTCTCCTGTATGTTGAAGCCCAAGAGAACGTCCACATAACAAGGGCACCAACTATACCCTCCCAGCTGTCGGACTATCTAAAATAATAGTCTTCTGCTTTGAAAATCGCAGGTTAGCATCCAGGCATTTTTCTCCAGACAAGTATAACTGAGTCAATAGATAAAAGGGGAGCAGGGAGGCGGGAGAAAAATCTCAGATCCTATGTCACAAACAATATGTTCTGCAGCCGTTGCAAGTGGCATCAGAAACCCTCCTGTGATCTTCTGTGGGAAGACTGGGGGCAGGAGACACATAGGCTTCGAAGAACCAAGGATTCAATATTAGCAAAGATTCCGAATTAAATTTCCCCGTTCTTGCAACGCACCTAACATGAATCTAATAAACCAGAATTTAATGCAAACATTTTATTTTCCAATCCAAGAAAAGGAGCTACATTGTTCTGGGCTGACAGATTTCTCAGGCTCAGTGGGACTAGGCTTAACCATTCGCCAGCTATTCAGTTCTAAGAGAAATGGGGCCACAAAATAGGGGGGAAAAGACCACACAGTTTTTGGTTCAGTTAGATAAAAGAGGTTTTGGTTAAAAAGAAAAAAAAGAACCGCTTGCACTCTGATTGGTCATCCTTGAATTTGATCTTCTAAATGTCTCCCATTGTATACCCAGAGTTACAGCCTGTTTGGCCTGTTTCACTGTCCATCAGTGGCATCATGTGAAAACCTGGAAGCCACTTTACACCTATCAGCAAACACGTGGCTGATCCTGGTCATCACACGAAATCTTCAGAAGAGGGTATACAGTAAGGAGCACATGATATTCACTCACTCACTCAACATCTACATAGTCAGCTCTTTCCGTGGGCCTGGGGAGGTGGGCATTGAGGACCCAGCAGTAGGAGAGGGGGACATTGAGGACCCAGTGGTAAACAAGACAGTTCTTGCCCTCAGGAAATCTGGCCCAGAAGAGTTGAGCAAATTTTCATACAACTAATAGAAAAAGCAAAATGCCCCCTTATTTACTGATACCTCCCCATTTCCATACTTTTGCAACATAAGGGAAATAGTGTATGGTAAAAAGAGTACTCTTGCCTTCTTGGGAGGCATTTGACAAGTGTCATTAGGGAGGCAAGTTACCCTGATGAATAAAGGATCTAAGCAATGCTCACCAATGGCTGCTAAAACCATTCAGTAAAAAGCTGATGGGAGAACTTTACCATAGATATACTAAGCTGACAATACCTGAATCCACAGTTAAATCTTAAACAGTACAAAAAGAGAGATATATGGAAATACAGAACACCACCCATGAGGCAGTCTTGCCTCCCCACAAAATAATCAAACTGAAATCTGGTGAAGTCTGGAGATTCAACTACCAGTTTATAGGAAATACAGAGGACAGAAGTACCTGTTAAATGACACCACATGGATGCAACTGACAAACTGTTAGAATGTGGGAAACCACACAGGACAAATAGCCTAAGTTCTTCAACAATAAAAATTACCAAAAAAAGAGGAAGAGAGGAAATACCAACTAAAAGAGACCTAAGAGATGTATCAGGCAAATGCAAGTATGGGCCTTGTTGAGAGCTGAATTCAACCAACCACTGAAAGAAGAAAGTACAAAACAGGGGACACAGGAAAATTTGAATACTGACTGTTTATTTGATAAATATTTTTAAGGTAATGATAAAAATATTGTGGTTATAGTTTTTGAAAGTGTTTTGTTTGTTTTTGTTATAGGTACCTATACAGGTATTTATGGATGACATGGGATTAGCTTCAAAAGAATTGGTGGCGTAGGAATAAGTACATGAAAAGATGCTCAACACTTATTCATCCTGTTATTATTATCATCATTCAGCAATAAAAAGAAACAAAGTCCTGACACCTGCTACAAGATGGCTCAATCTTGAAAGCACTAGGCTAAGTGAGAGAAGGCAGTCACAAGGGACCACACATTACATGAGTTCATGTACATGAAATGCTAAGAACAGGCAAATCTATAGAAATAAGAAGCCGTTCAATGATTGCTTAGGGCTGGGTATGGGGAAGGTTACTATATTGGGGGTGCATGTGATGGATTTCTTTTCGGGGTAATGAAAATAATCTAAAATTGATAGATGCGCTAGTCTGTGAACATGCTTAAAGGCCACTGAATTAGACATTGAGAAAAAAAAAGAACTCCTGTTGGGACAGAGTGGGCAAGCACGCAGCTGATAATAGATCATGTGTTGTAAATTTTTAAAATGTGTAGGCTCTACTGTCGGGCCCTCTGGGTCAGATCCTGGCTCTGCCAATTACTAGCTGTATGACCTTGGGCAAGATATTTAACTTCTTTGAATATCAGTTTCCTAGTGTAAAACGGGGGTAACAGAGGTATGTATGGGCTAAATGAGGTTGATACATCGAAAGCATGTGGAGCAGTGTTTGGCACATATAAAATGCTTGGTAAACAGC
Source organism: Enhydra lutris kenyoni (assembly GCF_002288905.1). Lineage (NCBI taxonomy): Eukaryota > Metazoa > Chordata > Mammalia > Carnivora > Mustelidae > Enhydra > Enhydra lutris. Next base: position 5,847,458 of record NW_019154132.1, on the reverse strand, counting down.
TAAGTACTACTATTCTCAAACATTTTTTTCCTCCTATCAGCTCCTTCAGGAGCATCCATTTCTTAGGATCTCCCTCAGTAATTATGGACAGGTAGTAGATGCTCAGAAAAGGTTTCCTGGCCCTTCCTGATGTCTGGGTGGCTTTGGGTTTCTGAATTTTTATGATTTTCCTTAACCAGGTATTATTCTTCAAAAGGTTTGAGTGAGTGAGTTTTGTTTGGTTTCAGGCTGCTGATGGGGATTTTGGGAGGATCAGTGAGACCTAAGGAGACCAAGTATAGGCACAGCAATCAAATCTGTGCCAGACGGTCTGGCTGACCCACCCAATGGCCACAAATGCTGGAACCACAGAGGATAAAGCCCACAGATGATCCCCCCAAACCTGCTCCCTTCGGTGGTGTCTTTGGAATAAGACTGGCTCAACCCAGAGATGGCTGCATGTTGTCGCTAATGTTCACGGGACTGCCAATTTTCCCTCTGGATTCGAACGCAGTCATCTGTGGTTCTCACTTTTATACCCCCACATAGCCTCCTAAATTAGCAAAGTGCTGTGGCTCCTTTTCAATAACAAAGGCTCTACATGAACCTAAATCAGTAAAACTATGATAAATATTTTATAAATGGCACTCTGAAAGCACAGCTCAGACGACACACACACACAATGGGATTTATATGCTCACATATGCTCTCCACACAGAACTACAGCATTTTCTCCCATTCAAGTTTGCTCCCAAACAGATTTTTTTATTTTTATTTTGTTGTACTGTACATATGAACTGCACAAGGCAATCAGCCAACGAGAGATTTAAACATATGGACTAAATTTCACGGCTCTGAAAAACATGCTAGAGCAAGACAGCACTATGCTCTTCTCTGTGCTCTGGTCTACAATTTGGCGGGTGCCATGCCATGCTTGGGCCAGATTCCCCCTGGGGCCATGGGGTCAAGGTGCCTCTCCCATGTCTGCAGCGGCCTGCCCAAACATGCGAAAGCTCCTGCAAAAGCTATCTTAGAACCGTGCTCCTCAGCACTCTCTCCACTTGAAAACTGCTCATTGACACGCAACGCCTTCCCCACTAGCTCACCAAGGACCAGCGAGCCAAGTGGTGTTGCTGAATGGGTGTGGACATTTAATAGGTCACGGATGTGTGAGATGGTCATGCATTATGGAAAATAAATGTGGTATTTCGATTTATTTTCCAATACATTTTTTCAATAAATTGAAGTACCACATTTGTTTTCCTAAGTGTTGATTTCTCCAGACCTCCATTCCATTTGTAAGGTGACCAAGTATGCCCTGCAAAACAATGAGCTGAAAGTAAACTTTATTGTTCTAACATCTAGGATTTACAAAGTTTTAACATTTGCTAAAATGAGTAGTGTTCTTGCAATTTAGTTGCATAGTCTCTTTAGCTTCTTCTGGCTTGGTAACTGAAACAGTAATGGGTTGATGTGTTATAACCAAAACACTTCTACCTCTGAACACAGAGTATCCTCACCTATTGTGGACACACCTTACCTTCTTCCTTGTCAATTCTGTCCATTCCCAGGTAAAGGCAAAGAGAATATGTGGAAACCAACCAACCAGCCAACCACAACTCAGCGGTTCCACCATCATGCTAAACTTCCCTGAATCTTAAAGGTTTGTGGTCACTCACTGGAGACCAGCATAAGCTAGGGAGTAGGTTATACACTGTCCCTTGGTTCTTTCTCTTCCTTCCAGAAAGCTTACTGGAATGGAAGCATCACAATGGTGACAGAGAGAGTTCTAAAGGTACACTTCTTCCATGCTCCATTTGAGGGAGAGGTACCGGAACCAGATTACAAAGAAAGGAGGGGATGGATGACAGAGAGCTGGAGGGGAGGCAGGCATTGTAACAGAAGACTATTGTCTTTACAGGCGGATATCCCTTAGTCTGGACCGTGGCTCTGCTACTTTCTAGTTGTGTGACTGGGAGAGGGAATTCCATGGCTTTTGGGAGCACTTCCTTCTTCTCAGGCACTACATGATAATTTGGGCTCATGTTATGTATTTCCTGCCCCTGTCTGAGGCTCTATCATCTCTCTAAGGAGCCTGTAGGCTTGCTTTTAAGCTCTGGTGGTCATGACCAGGGCAGCTTTTCATCTAGGCCTCCATTTTCCCCAACACTGACGGACTACCCTTCTGACTATCGTCCCCAGGATCCTCCTACTTTGGCTGGTGGGAACACAAATTATTTGTTGCCCTGCAGGAGCTCAGAGGTTGTTCGGTCTGTTCCTGTCCCATGGTTCTTTCCTCAGCTCTAGAAGCTTCCTCACACCAAGTGCAAAGCAGGACCCCCCTGAGGACCGAAGGGAAATCCTCTGCAGACCCCCAGAGCTGGTTCTCCCTCTGGGACTCTGCCTGGTGAATTCCAGCTGATTCCTTAACTTCATCTCTTTGGCTTGGAGACTCCTGGGCTCTGTCTGAATCCCCTACCCTATGCCACGGCCTGGGACCTCTCTCCAGCAGGTAGCTGGGAGGACTTAGGGCCTGCCTTTATTGTTTCCCATCTCAGAGAATCCATTCTGTACCACCTTGTGTCCAATGTCTGCAAACCACTGTTCCCTGTATTTTTAGTGGTCTGAGGTGGGAAGGTAAATTCACTCCCTGTTCCTCCATCTTGGCCTGAGCAGCTTTGAAGGTCACTGTATATAAAGGGTCCCATTTAGAACCATTTGTGATAGACCTTCCCAGAATACTCAATAGCCCCGTCCTAGTGATTTGCAGTGAGTCATCTCCTTCACAAGCGAGGGACACAGCTTTGGCCACCCGGCCTCATATGAGCAGGGCGGATCTGTCTATACCACATATGAGGTCACTGGAAGCGTAAAACCTAACTAGTTTGGAACTGGGAGGCTCTGAAGGCCAAAATGCCTTCCCGCTCAGCTCTAGGAGGATGAGACAGCTGCTGGGATGAGGGCCGCCTCACCAGGCAGGTACCCTGGCTCTTCTCAGGAGACAAGGGCCTGTGCTGGTCAGCAATGCCCAAGGATTCTAAATGGAAACAGCCCCCCTGAGTGATATGCACATGTCAAAGCGGCCCTAACAGCCCACAGGAGAACGGCTGGTTTCATAGGGTCTCCCCCTCAATCTGGGCGAGCTGAGAAGTGCTGGTTAATATGAGTGCTCACCGAGGGCCGAGAAGCCCTCTCAGCTCCCAAGGGCAGAAGGGGGAAAATCACGGCTAAAAATGCCCCCGGGCTCTACTCAGAGCCCTCCCTACATCACAACTATCTCAGAGGGAGAGACACAGAGCATGCGTTTGTGCACACACATGTGCACACAATACACATCCCTATGGGACATAAACAGAAAATTGTCATTTCTTCTGGGTCTGAATTCCACTGCCTTCAGGCCTTAGCACAAGCCTTACTCCCAAAACTGTGAAACAGGCTTCAACGATTTGCAAACAAATTTTTAAAATCCAGGAACCTTACACCCAAGGAAAGAATCCTTTTCCGATGTCAGTGTCTCATTCACTATCACACAGATACCGCAAAGGGACTCTTCCTTCCAATGTGCACATCAGCCTCCCCCAAATGGTAAATCCACCTGCAGTTCGCAACAGAGAATGAGGGCGTCATCTCTATGCCACCTAAAGCCACCACACTGTGTCCTCCTTCAGCCACAGGTGGGGGCAGTAGAAAAGAGGCCAAGGAGTAGCACCTTGGGCACAGCTGCGGCAGCTGTCTGTCCAGAACCTTTGCATCCGGTGGGCACGCCCCAGATCTCTGCTAAATTAAACTGCAGTAGTTCCAATGACTGTCCCTCTTTTTAACCTACTCCCTTCAGGATAACTACATGGGTCCTACCTGTGAATGCCCGCACCCTAGGGAGGCCACGGGGCAAGCTCAAGCTAACTGGCCCTGGTAGGGATCTCCTGAGAAATGACCGTGGCTGGCCAGTGACAGAGGCCCTTTGGTCTGAAATCCCGATAGGGTGAAATTAGGCCAAAAAAAAAAAAAAAAAAAAAAGAGAGAGAGAAAAAGAGAGAGGGAGAAAAAAGACAAAAAAAAAAAAAAAAAAAAAAAAGAGAGAGAGAGAGAGAGAGAGAGAGAAGAAGGACAGAATCAATCCAAGTACAGATACATGGATTTAGGCTGTGACCATAAGGAAATCCCAGATCCTGGGCCAGTCTAAGGAATGGAAGTTTATAGCAAAAATACAGTGTTCTACAAAGACTGCGCATTACTTAGAAGACAATATACAAAACCTTAGTGCTCGGGCATTTTGCTACCACACCAGGCTGTTCGCTGCTCTGCAAACACACCGTAAACTTCCAGGCCTGTGAGGTGTCATTCAACCCACAACATCATCCGCACCTGCTCCATCTGGTGAATTCTTGGTCCTTCTTAAGGTTTAACTCAGATGTCACTTTCCCTGTTAGTCCTGCCCCCCGCCCCAACTTCCTGACAATAAGGAACTGCTAACCAGTGTCTCTCTTCCCTGGGTTCCACAGTGCTAATGCATCCCTTCACTAGAGCCCGTATGCTCAGCACCCCAGCGACCTATTAAGTGCTGCCTTCCGCTTTGGAATGGGAAGCGCTTGAGGGCAGGGATGGTGTTTTGGGCCTCCCTGGGACTCCTGAGTCTGGAACATGGTGGGGAGTGGGGGCGGGGGGGCTGTGTGAGGTGTGCACTGGGAGGATGGGTGCGTGGAAGGAAGAGAATCAGCAACCCTAGAGGAGGAGGCTAGCATTTCAAGGTCTTCCAGGGAGATTTATACACGTGCCCCCATTTGCCCCTGTCTACCTTGGGAAGTGGGGGAGGTTTTACGATCTACTCTTAGGAGGCATCTACGTTTGGAAAGGTTCAAAGGGCAGGAAACGCCCGGACTTGACTTAAAGAGACCTAGGTTCTGGTCTTGACCGTCCTGCAGAGTGTCTGCACGACTTCGCGCAAGCCTGCAGGCCTGGGATGGAGGAAACCATCTCAGCTGTCTGTGATGTGATGATAAGCGGCTATGCCTTCCCTAAGGTCCTGTGTCTGTGGGTGGGGAAAACTTGTCCTGGCATCAAGGTTGTCCGCTGCTGAGCGGGTTAGAGGTCCTGGCGCTGTGTGAAAGCTCACTTCTTACTTCACGCTCCGACACTGAATGTGCTTTGCAGATTCGTGTACTATTGGAACAATGGCTGCCCCCGATCACGACGGAGAAGCCGCTTGTGCGAGTGCAGCCCACGCCCCGTGTGGGATAGGCCCACGCCGCTCCCTGCAGACGCAGGGCCACGGGAGACCTCGCTGACACATTCGTTTCTGTCAGCGAATGTGGCAACACGGTGATGATATCAAGCAGGTCCCTAATAAAAGAAAGCAGGGAAAGGGCATATAAAGGAATGAAAGTAGGAACAAGCACTTAACAAGATCCCGGGCTGATTGTGCCTTTGTTAAAACAAAGCAAAACGTTTTGGTTCTTCAAAGCACTTGGGAGAAAGCGAGGCTGTGTCTGCTGAGCCTTTCTTACAGCTCTCCTGACTGCCAGGTGGAAACCATGGGAGCTTTGTAAATGGATGGAAAGACAGTGATTTCCCCACTGTCTCAACGTCTCATGAAAGCTCTGTGTAGCTGCTGTTCCGATCATCTTAACCAGCAACATCCGGCGAATCTCAAGGCTGCACTAACAGCAGGAGAATTAATAGCACGAGAGGGGTGGGAGGAGGTTGCTGAACGCAGTCCACAGTCATCAACAACGGGGAACAAGATGGAAAGGTAAAAGGTGGCCAGTATTAGCAGATGGCTTGCTTACTACGGAAGCATAGTGGCCAAAGCTCTCGTTTCAGAGGCAAGTTAAATATAGTCTTCCTTGTTGGAAACCTGACAGCTGACATTGGCCTGGGATTCAAAGAACCTCGCTGGCTGCTCTCAGGGCTCATTCATGGCAGGTAAGTTGTTTAGGCTGCCAGCCAGGCCCAGTGACCCTGAGATGTCAGCAACGCCACAGTGGGATGGGGAGGGGACCTTAAGTAACGGGGATAGCACTGGCCATGTTTAATTCAAGAACTATTGACCGTTGGCCTACCATGTGCGAGGGATATGATGGCAACCCAGATCCAGCCCCTGCCCTCACAGAGCGTGTCATCTAATGAAGGGACGAAGGCCATCATGTTGATCATGCACAAGGAATAAATTGCAAAGGATGACAAGTTCAGAGGACGGAGAGGGCAGAGGGACTGGGAAAGAAACAGTGGCATCCGAGATGGGCAGGGAAAGATAGGTGAGAGCTTAAAAGGCAGATATAGGGAGAGGCAGAGACACAGCCATGAGCAATAGGTGAGGCGCACGCTGGTGTTTCTTAAACAGAAACATTCCAAGGGAGTCGACTGAGCAGAGACTATGGAAGTAGGACAACAACAACAAAATAACATTGAGAATATGATGGTGCTATGCTTTGAATGTGTCTATCACATGTTGAAATCCTAACCCCAATGTGATGGTATTTGGAGGTGGGACTTCGGGAGGTTAGTTGAGGGTTAGATGAGGTCATGAGGGTGAGCCCCCATGATGGGATTAGTGCCTCTCTAAGGAAATAAAGGGACCAGGACTAACCCACTCACTCCTCTCTCTCTCTCTCTCTTTCTCTCTCTCTCTCTCTCCCATGTGATGAAACCAGGAGTAGGACCCTCACCAGACCCCAACCATGTTGGTGCCCTGATCCTGGGCTTTTGAGCTTCTAGGACTGTGAGAAATAAATACTTGTTGATTTATTCACGAATCTATGGTGTTTCTTGTTACAGCAAAGCAAACTAAGACAGATGAGCTCCAAAGGGCCCTGAGCATTAGAATAAGGCACCCGGGTTTTGGTAGGGAGACTGGAGAACCACCATGCATTTCTCAGCAGGGAAGCTGCTAGATCTATCTTCTAGGAAGATTAAGTTGGACAGCAATGTGGAGGATGAGTTCAGATAAAGGCCAGGACACTGGCAAAGGGAAGCTGGTTGGAGCCTGAGCAAGTAGTAACATTAACAGAAGGTAAAAAGAACATGCCCTGGGCTAACAAGCCAGGCAGAAGGACGAAAAGGCAGATGAACATGAGCTGGGAAGGATGGGAGGTGGGAGGTGGGAGTGGGGAGGTGAGGAGGAGGTCCTACATCCAGGTGACCCAGAGAGGCCTAAGCCATTTAGAAAGATAAGAGGTCAGAAGGACAAAATGAGCCCCACTGATGCAGATTTTACCGACAGTGCAGGCGGATTATCCGGATCTGGGTCTCAGGCTGCTGGAGATGGGGGCCTGAGGCTGTGCAGACAGGTTAGCTGTGGAAGGATGGGCCAGGAGTCATGGAAGAGGGGGGCTGATGCTGCTGTAGAAGTGGGTAAGGATCGGAGAGAGGAACCTCCCATTCAGGTCAATCAGAAACTGGAGAGGCTGGCAACCCAGAGAGGCAGCAGAGGGGCTTGTGAAAGGGGCTCCCTAGAACGCAAGTCCCTGTTCTCATCCCAAGTGATGCCTTTAGACTCTGGGTAGTGTGGTTATATAAAAACAGGGGCACCACAAGGAGAGTAGAAGAGGGGGAGCAGGTTCCCCAGTTTTTCAAGACTGAAGCACTTCAATTTTCATTGGTGGGAAATAGCTCCCACTCTTACCCCTTGCCAGGCCCAGCTAAATCAACTCTGAAGGTCTTAGGCTAGACCAGCATTTCTTGGCATCCAAGCACCACGTTAGGGCCATTTATCACACATGTGGACAGGTATTACGTAGTGACTTTTTTAAAAGATGGAAGAAATCCTGGCTAACAAAAATGAAACTTTTTTTTTTTTTTTTTTTTGAGAGAGCAAGAGAGAGAGAGTGTGGGGGCAGAGGCCGAGGGAGAGAGAGAATCTTCAAGCAGACTCCCTGCTGAGTGTGGAACCCAACACGGGGTTCCATCTCACAACCGTGAGATCATGACCTGAGCCGAAATCAAGAATCAAACACTTAACCGACTGGAACTACTAGGATGCCCCCCTGCCCATGAAACTATTTTTAAAGGAAGGTATTATTTTTGGCTGCTATTAGCACAAATCCTTGCAGCAAGGGACCTACTCAGTTCAGGGATGGGGGGACTCCTGCCATGACCCTCTTTCTGGTTTCTGTTCACACAGGGGGAATGACATAGTCCCAGCCCCAGATTCCCCGGCGCAGTGCTCCCTTCCCACGGCTCTGTCATCCTGGTCACTAAGCTCTCTGTCCCTCCATTCCCCCAGTGTATATGCTGGGGACAGCAATCTGACCCACGGGAACCGTTAGAGGAAGTGGGGCTCTGAGAAGGTATCTGCCAGAGTGAGTCTCAGAAATGTTAACTATAACCATTAGCGTGACTGTTAGAGGTACTCTCTGTTTCTACTAGAATAAAAAAACCTAAAAAGCAATTACCACTGTTTGGCCCAAGGAGAGGTGTTTGGTGGCTTTGTTAGACAGTGGTAGGCGTAGGGATCAATCCACAGGTCACCCTGAATGTCCTTACCGAAAACTATCTCCGGAATCAGTCAGATCTTAAACCCATGAGCACAAAGCACTCAAGAACTAGAAGGTTAAATGTGCCTGATTCAGGAGGAAGAAACCAGGGAGTGGATTCCTATCTATTCTTTGATCATCTTTCTTTCTACAAAGTATTGCCTCATACCCTATAGTAGCATTTGGATGCAGTCAGCAACTGTGACCTTCAGAGCTTCCTGACTTCCTTTTCCTCAGTGAGTAAAGAAAAAGAAACACAGGGAAAGATGCAAACTTTCAGCAATCAAGCCGTTTGCACGGCAGTTCAGTTTTGGCTTTATTTATTTATTTATTTATTTTTGATGAAATGCTATTATCCCACCCTCAGAGTTAAAAAGTAGAATATTTCAGCGATAGGTTCAGGCTATTCAAAAATGCTCACTATGTCTCCATGATTTTGTTAAGTGCTTGAAACCATGGAGAAACTCTCTGCTGGCACGGTCCCTGTCACCAGGAAATACTTCTCCCTTCACCCTTACTTCACAACTCAAGGAGCAAATGGATAAAAAATTGTATTGATATGAAGTGTGAAAGAAGGAAAAACTCACCTATGGGGACAGAAATCAAGGAGTGGTTGTCTTGGAGGGGTAGGGTGAGGGGTGGGGTGGGAGGCATAAGATACAAGAAGCATCTGATAAGTGATTCCTAGGAACGGCCAGTGTGTAGCCTGGCATGGGGGGGGTCTCTTTCTTGGCTAGAAGCCCCTCCCTTCTGGCCGGGTAGTGGTGCTATGGGTAATGATCCTAATGGACTCCTTCCAACCTCCAACATGCCCGGAATAACCATTAACTAAATAATGGAGGTTGCTTCATGGCTTGGGTTTGGGGGGATAGCTACAAGAGAAAGTTACAGTACTGCTTCCACCTGCTCCTCACCCCGCCCTCGTCCCAGCCCCTGTGTGGGGACATACACTCAGGTGCTCCAGCAGAACGCAAAGCAGGTGTCTGCTGACACACTCATGAAGCAGAACCGTCCTCCACAGTGTGGACAACTTCGAGTGGGTGGCTGCCCACTCTGTTACGTAGGGGAGGTACCACGTCAGTGGCTCACTCTGCTTTTTCTGCTGAGCACGTTAAGCTGAAACATACAGATTTCCTAATAGTTAACGTCGCAGACTTTAAAAAAAAATGACAATTTCATGTTTTGAACATTTCATGTTTTTGACATATTTGCTATCTACTTTACTGTTTATTTGGCCAGACTATAACTTGCACAAATTTGTGCAACTCTTGAGTGAGAACAGCTCCAGTTCTGGTCACTTCTCCATCTTTAATGACCATATTTATCACGTGTGTGCCAAAAACACGAGTATTTTCGTTTGGTCTGAAAATCTCAATAACTTTAGAGAGATCACTGGGCCTTACGTTAATAATATTGGTAATGACTGGGGTGCCTGGGTGGCTCAGTGTGTTAAAGCCTCTGCCTTCAGCTCAGGTCATGATCTCAGGGTCCTGGGATCGAGCCCTGCGTCGGGCTCTCTGCTCTGCGGAGAGCCTGCTTCCCACCCCCCGCCCTCTGCCTGCCTCTCTGCCTGCTTGTGATCTCTGTCTGTCAAGTAAATAAATAAAATCTTTAAAGAAAAAAATATTGGTAATGACTGTCATGACACGGGCAGCACGTAAATGTGTGCGTAAGCATTCCGCATACATTCACTCGCGGACTCCTTACAACAGCTCTCACGTAAGTTCCATTATCATCTGCAACTATTTACCAGGATTCCATAACCACTACCAAAGCTGGGGCTGAATGGCTCTCCAGGGCAAACAAATTCAGAATTTTAGATATTCATTATCACACTTCCTGTTTGTAGGTTTCTTTTTGGCTGCTTTTGAGAAAAATCACCCCACTTGTGGATAGGCAATTCAAAGTCACATTAGAAACCTGTAAACAATTACCATTTGCATGCTGATTTGAGTTCTAGGATTTACATTATTTTCCTCTTTTTTTGGAATTCAAGGAGTCATTTTGAACCACTGATCCAACCATTAATTGAAAAGGGCAAATTTAGTGTATGTAAAGATTAACTTGTAAATGAGACAAAAATACATTTGTAGATAATTACATCCTTTGGAGAGCTAAGAAGTAACCAAGACAGTCCTGGTAGCGTGTGTTAAATATTTAATAATCCCTATCACTAGGATGTATCAAGAAAAACATCTGACCAGCATTTAAAGTTTTTTAAATACTCTGATCATCCTTAACAGTCACAGAAAGGAGAACCCAGCATTGTGTTCCTAAAGCCCACTGAAGGAAGGTGACTCAGGGTTTCCCAGCGAAGGTAGGGGGTTGGTGGGGTAGGAGGGAGGCAGCTGAGTTTGAGGCAGATCAGGGGGCACAAACCATGAAAGCAAAGAGGGTTAGGAGAGTCCTGAGAGACGGGGAAGCCAGGAGCCCGAGCCTACATAGCATCTCCTAGGGGTGGGAGGACCTCTGGGAGAGCTCAAGGATACAGGATGGACTGAACATCCGAAAGCTGAAGTTTCTGGAGCCTGGGTGCAAGGCTCTCGTGCCCAGCTCTGCACAGAAGCAGAGGAACTGTCTGCCTTCAAGGGACTCCAGGCTTGGACACAGAGCATATCACAGCTGTGGCCAGTGTGGTCTGGCTGAAGAGTGCTCTTTCCCATTTCGCAAGGCCTTCGTGCAATATGGTGTATGTGTGCGGTAGAGGGAGGCGGTGAGTGGGGGCTGGAGTGGTGGGCATGGTGGGGGTAGGAGTATGAGACAGATAAAATCAAATTTGGACAAATAAAGGAAGATTCCACTTCTCACAGCCAGAGTGGTGGGAAAAAGTGTGTATCTGCTATAAGCCCATTTTTCTTTTTATTTTAGAGAGAGAGTGGAGGGGGAGGGGCAGAGAGAGAAGGAGAGAGAATCTCAGGCAGGCCCCGCCCCCAATCCCGCTGAGTGCAGAGCCGCATGTGGGGGCTGGATCCCACAACCCTGAGATCCTGAAACCAAGAGTAAACCCATTATGGAGAATACAATGAGATATCTGCAAAAATCTCCGTTTGTCTTTCACATTTCCTCTATGATTATCAACTGCCAATAGACATACTAGTTTGCTGGCCAGAGACCACCAGGGCTCTACGAGCCTATTTTACAAAACTGTGTACTCGATCTTGAGCGACACGAGAGTGGGGACCTTTCACCAGCTAGCAATGTCAATAAAAACATGTTGAACTGAGCTGCTGTTTTTGAGTATAGGTAAGTGTATGCCTTCAGAATCATAACATCGTATGTAAAGCTCCCTTCGCAGGGCCTCCCAGAGGTCCATCATTCTTTGGAACCGTGACACATAAGCCACAGAACCTGACAGCTACATTTGCTTTTAATAATCGTCTGAATTTTATTAAATGAGAATTTAAGGAAAATAGTTTGTTCCTCTGTAATTTCTTTTCCTTCTTTCTTCCCTTCCTTCCTTCCTTCCTTTACATTTTGCCTGTGTTAAGTTTTAAGCTTGAGAAGACCTCATTTCACTTTGAAGCAAAAGGATCTCAAGAATGTTGAAAAGCCAATATCCATCAAAACCACACCAGTACATATAAGAGTTCTGCCGAAGTCCCTCTAAGTAAAAGTATCTGGTGTTCCCAAGGGGCAACGGTGAGGACAGTGACAACCCAGAAAGCATATAAGAGAGAAGTCAAACTGGGCCTTCCAGAACCACCAGTCCATGGCAGGACTCTCCATGGGAGACCCCTGGCTTAGGCCCACCTCTCAGGCCCACCTAGATGCCCACCTCTCAGCATCTAGTCCCCAGAGTCTGGGGAACATGGTACTTCATTAAAGGGAAGAGAAAATCAAACGTTCATCAAAAATCTTAATTAAAATCCAAGAGACCAGAATCCTCAGACAAGCTTTATTTTGCTCTCATTTCACTTTCAGAAGATGGTAGACTGAGCATTTTTTTTTTCTTAACAAATATACACTTTTAAAATATGGCTTGGGGACAGTCCAACCTTAGCCCCAAACTCCTAAACTTCTAAAGGTTTATAAAATCTGGCCTAAACTAATTTATGAAATTAGTGAATTGCCTTTCCCTAAGTTTTAGCAGTATCTGTGATCGTAGCCCACTAGAAAGACATTTCAATTATCAAAGAAAGATTAAAGCTAAATTTTATCTACTTAGTAAGGCAGAAAGTACACACATTGCTATAGGAAGATAAACAACAGGAATAGAAACTAAAAGGGTTTTCTGTATTAGTTTTCATTACTAAAATATTGAACGAATAAAAACATACACTTCACAGAATATTCTAGTTAACTGAGGTTGATCAAAATAGATGTCATTACCTCTGCAGGCACTGTCTCCCCAAAAAGTTTGCTATTTTTTTTTCAACATTAAAGAAAAATACTATTGGAAAATCTGGTTGAGTATGCACTTCACTAAAGGGACACTTTAAAGTATTTCTGATATCCCAATTAAAAAATATAAAACACAATTTCCAACAGGGAGAAAAATGTTAAAGTTCTTTTGTTATTGTTTCTTTGCTTACTCTTAGTGAAACACTTAAAAGGGATCTATACCTTTGGCTTTCAAAAGCCCCAGATGTTTTGATACACTTCATAATTTATAGAAAAATTCTAATTCGGGGGGATGTCAAGAACAACAATATAATAAAACAGAACTCAGATAAAGGCTAGACTAGGGTAAAAAGAAGCCAATATGAATTTAAAAATGGAGTAAGAACACACATATCGCTTGATTTTGTATTTGACAAGTCACGCATCTATTTCTCACCTCATTATTGCTCCCAAGATCTATTTTAATATTTATTGTGTTAATAAAAATGAGTAATGAAGAGAACTGCACTCAACCATATGCCATGAGTAACCACTAGAGCATAAAACAAGTTAATAATAAAAAGTTCTTGTTAGAACACACCAAGAATTTCAATTAGCCATTTTATTTACCAATGTTATCTTAAAGTTGACATAAAGTTAACTGCTCCCTGCTTTTAACTTATCTCATTTAATGACTATTTCTTCTTCATTCCTATTCTTCTTTTAGGGATGAAGCCAGAGGAAAAGAAAAGGAAAGGTATTGCCAGCACCCTGACCGTGGGTTCTTGGCACTGGCAGTGAAAACAACTGAGAGAGAACTTGACATTTTGGTTTCTGAAGTGTTGTTAGAATCCTCTGCTCTGCACCTGTCCAAAGTTGCTTTGTGGGGTGTCCCTGGTCCCAGTAAGAGCCCATATAAGGAGCTGAGCACATGCCTTCCTGTCCACAGTCCCGCTTTATATTCCTGATAAGATAAGAGGAATCTTCATCTGCGCACTTCTGCAACTGACACGTGTCCCCCGCCGCCAGAGGCAGTGGTGACTGACGCGCTCAGGCAGAACCCGCTAATGCCAGGATTCCACATATGTCACCAATGGCCCTTCCAGAGAGAGGCACACTCGGGCCTCTAACTCTCCCAGGGCTGCTAGGAGCAGAGCCCAGGTAATCCCCATGAATTAGAGGATCCCGTGCCTCCCTGCCACCAGGGCCCACTGCGCCTGCAAGCTCGCCACAGACTGGCAGTCCATTCGTCTGCCACAGCCCAGCAAATCCCATAGATCCTTCTGAGCCTCCGAGAGAGGCTTTTCAGACCCTGAATCTTATTTAATGTTCACACGGAAAAAGCAACTGCTGCTTGCTGTGCCCATAAAATTCTTGGTGAAAATTAACACCTTGCTCATGTAAAAGCAGGAAGAAAAGTACTTATCTCTTTGGGGGCCATTTGGGAATGAAAACAATCTACCCAGGAGGAAAATTCTGTCAGGCACTGTGGTGACAGGGGTGTGTTATTCAACTGCTGGCCAGGCAGGCAGAAAACCCTTGTAGATATCTGTGTGTCTCCCACCCACATTTCATTAGGGTAGGGATCAAAGAGGATCCCTATCTGATTCTGTCCCCAAAGCCCTGTGTCTCTCACGTATGTCACCTGTCACAAGTTCAGTGTGTGGAAGGCAGTGAGAATAATTAAAAGCAGATTATCACAGCTATTGCTACTGACTTTGAAAACAACCCCTCTGTACACAACCCTCAAAGTGACATAAATAAAACCAAGCACCGTCTTCTCGTTATCTACCACAGTTTTGATAAACAATAAAGAATAAAATAGAAATGGAGATATGGTAACATAATGAGGTAACCTCAGGCTGGCATCTGGGGAAGCTGAGTTTTAAATTCTATCAATCAGGGAAATACTTGAAGTGGACAATTGAGTAAATGACTGTATTTGGATTTCTAGAACTTGGAGCCATGGCATTTTTAAGACCAAATTTAGATGCGGTGGTCCTTACAGGAGATGCAGATGCTGCCTGGTGACTTCTGGTAACAGACTGAACAGCACTTCCTGTAAAGTGTAGAATGCACTTGGGGATCCGGAGGGCAGTCCAGTGCAGGGTGACAACGGCCCCGGGAAGGTTGTGTGGGACACGCTAATGGCGGCTGTGAATGTCACTTGGATCGCTGTACGGCAGTGGTTCCCCAACTCAGCCGAGTGATAGAATCACCTGGGAGCTTTTAAAAATCTTGGTGCAAGGCCTCACCCCAGACCTGTGAACTGGTATCAGCAATTTTTAAAAGCTCCCCAGGTAATTCAAATGTGCTGATAAATCTGAGAACCAGTGCAGTGGACAAGTGCTCTTCAAACCCAAATGTGCGCATGAATCCCCTTGATCTTGTTAGGACACGGATTCTGATTCAGTAGGTCTGGGCTGGGCCCGAGACTCTGCATTTTTAACAAGACACCCTTCCCCCGCACCCCCCGAGGGGATGCTGCTGGACTAGTTTAAGGAGCAAAACCCGTAGACAACAGTAAACCATCAAAAACCTCTGTGAGGCGGTGATGTGATCAGAGCTGAACTTTCTAGAGATGCATCAAGCATCCTTTCATATAAGTAGATTTCAGGAGAGGGAATGGGATAGGACACCAGTAAGGAAGCTACCGAAGGAGAAGGGATAGATACAGGGGAGTTTCAAGGAATCCTGGTAGCAGGCTCACTGAGGGGAAGAAACCCTACCTTCCTCAATGCCACCTAGAGGGTTATTGCTAAGTGGTACACTTGTCAAAGGCCCTACCAGGACCTACAAGACCCTATAAAACTACAGTCTACTTTGGTAGTTTGAGTAATTGAATAGAGCAGCATCGGTGAGCATGCCAGCACTTGCGACTTCTCCTTGTAGAAAACACTCCCTGTTCCCCTATTACTTCTCTGCTCCTGCAGGACACATGGGGGCTAGCTCTTGTCTGCCCCCTGCAGTTGAGCAGGCCGGGGGTGGGCCAAGCCTGTCCTGGTCAGTGCCCACCCTTCCCTCTCTACAACCTGGTTGCCCCAGTAGCAACTGAGAGAGCAGAGCCCAGATCCCAGAGTGAGAAATACGCTTCTGCCAGGTTAAGTGGCAGAGATCTTCAGGTTATCTGTTACTGAAACATGAGTCTGGCCAGTCCCTATTGACTGATACTCTGATCAAGCGGTTTTGCTCCATGTAGGCCAGTCCCAGCTACGGGGGAAGAGGTGATCTGAGGCTCCTAGTGCCTGGCGAGCCTGCTGATGAACTGTCCAAGCTCCATTCAGGGCGGGGGATGATGTCTCTTGAAGACCTGGTCCTAATGACTCACATGACCCACAGGGCCACAGGGAGACCTCACAAGGCCCCACGTGAGAAGTGTTTCCTAAAAAAGATGGTTCTGAAATATGTCTTCTTGGCCATAGTGTGTTCTTCTCTCTTCCCCTGTTCCCCCACATCACGGGGAGCGAGAATCAGACCTTATCATTCAGTTTTCACCTCTGCTCTCTATTCCAGTCCAACTCTCTCAAAGCCAGTTTTCTACATCCAGAGTTTCAACTAAAGAGCGTGACACAAATCTATTGTTAAGATTCAGATTATATTGGATAATTTTCTTAATTAAAAAAAAACTGTGGCTTTTAAGTTGAAGATTTAGCTCGATATTCTTTTTAGACCTCTCACTTCACACCAAACCAAAGACAGTTCAGAGGGCTCTAATGTCACTCAGCTAAACCTCACCCTAAATTAGATATTTGAAGTCTGCAAATGAATGTAAAACAGGTTGCCTGGGAGCACAATATTAAAATAATGACCTGTATCTACTTCAAAGGCAAATCACCAACTTTAGTGGTCGCTCATGATTTTGTCTTTGTTTACTGGAAGTCATACTTATTAAGTCAGATAGTTATCAGGAAGAGCATTGCACGGGGGAATCCATAAATATTTTTAAATTACTGAACGAACTGGGCCCAAATTTCTCATATGGACAATGAGTTAGATTCTTTTAATCTCCATAGTTTTCTGCTGTGCTGGTTTAGGATTCCCTTCGGTGGGGAAGGTGAACCTGTCTTGGCTAGGAATGATAGTACTTTTCGAAGAAGGCATTTAGTTCTTCGCTCAGAGTCTCAGACTGCCTCCCATTCCCCACCCATCAGTCTGTTTCCTTTACCTCTCGCATAATGCAATTCAAAAGAAATTTCAAAACTCATTCTAATCCATCAGTTCAGCCATTCATCTGTTCTTTTTGCTGAAACATAATCTCATAATTGTCATCTGTGCCTACATTTACAGCCCATTAAAAATAAAGCCCATGTTAAATTTTAATTTTTTGTCTTTGAGCTTATTCATGTTTTCCAAATTCTGACAATGGATGTGTTACTTTGGTAAAGTAGGAGAAAAGGCATCAAAACATATGAAATTGGATAACATCTCAGAAAATGTCCTGTCCCCAAAACTACTTTTTCTTATTTCTGTGAGACTGAAAAACTCATCTAGCCGGAGAGATTTGTTCCCAAGAGATTCTAGTCAGTTTTGCTAAAATTTTTATTACCTTTATTGTTTATTAAATCATTGATATCTGCTCTGTATGGTTGGGTGAGTTCTATTTGTCAACACGGGATGACCCACCTATATCGGCTTCAACTTGCAAATAGGGTCTAATAAATGAATGTCTTCGACACTGGATTTTTAAAAATTATTTTTCATCATAAAAATAATATAGACTAGTAGTAAAAATTCTGAATTATACAGAAGGGGGTATGAACTGAAGAAAAAAAAGATATCTCCAATTCTAGCCTCCTACTGTAGAGGTTTCCTTTGTATCTTTTTAGATATTATCTATGCACAAAAACACATACATGTTTATAAAGACAGAATATGAAATCATCTATAGAATGCTCCTCAATATATCTTGTTTGTCTTTTCCTATTGTTGGATATAATTGTTTATGACTACTAGTATTCTGTAGTATGAACATTCGAAAATTTATTCACTCAGTCTTCAATTGAAGAACAGTTTACGACATTATATCAAACAGTACAATGAACACACTGGCATGTATATCTTTAAATACCTGTATTAAGATATTTGTGGGATACGTAAATTCTGGTCAAAGAGTAGGTATATTTTCAATCTTGGTATTTATAATGAAAACTGCCTTCCAGAAGAATTGTACTGATCTGTACTTCTCAAATCATGTAGATGAATAGTACCTGTTATCTTATACATCTGACAGCACTGAGTATCATCAACTTTTAGGATCTTTGTCAGTCCAACAACTGAATAAGTCTAAGTCACGGTTATGAATCTGTATGTCTGTAATCATGAGTGAGGCTGAGCATACTTTCTTATGTTTATTAGCAGTCTGTATTTCTCACTCTTGCTGACTGGTAAGAGCTCTTCCTTATATTAAGAAAATTGGTCTTATACCATGGGGTGGCAATCCCCCCCCCCCCCCCCCCCCCCCCCTTTTTTTTTTTTGTTTTTCTTCTCTTTTTTTTTTTTTTTTTTTTTGTGGGTTGTATTTTTTTTTTTTTTTTTTTATATTTTTTTTTTTCCCTGGGGGGGCGACCCCCCCCCCCCCCCCCCCCAAGCCCTGTTTATTATCTGTCCTTGATCCAATTATTTGGTACATTTTGTTGAGCAGAAGTCTTACTTTTTTCTTCTTTTTTAGATTTTATTTATTTATTTGACAGAGACAGACACAGCAAGAGAGGAATACAAGCAGGGGGAGTGGGAGAGGGAGAAGCAGGCCTCCCTCTAAGCAGGGAGCCCGATGAGGGGCTTGATCCCAGAACCCCAGGATCATGACCTGAGCCCAAGGCAGATGCCCAGCGACTGAACCACCCAGGTGCCCCCGAAGTTGCACATTTTTATGTGGATAATTTCATCCCTCCTTTCCTTGATGGCTTCTGTGTTTTCTAGTAGGTTTATTTCCCAAGAAAGGAAGAATTGCTTCTAATTTAACCTCTGTAATAACCACTGAAAGTAGCTGAAGAGGCTGGCTCCATTTCTTACATACAGTGTGACTTTCTGCAAAATACTCATTCTCCTAGAATCTCCATTTCCTTATCTGTAAAATTACGACAATAAAAGCTACCTCGCAGGATTATTGGGAAGACCAAATAAAATAACATATGTTATGATTCAGTGCATAGCACATTGGGAGTGTTCAATAAATGGTAGCCTTGCTTCCCCTAGATTTTAGCCACCAGCATCACTTCGCTCTAGGGGGTGAGCTCTATACACAGTTTCCTGGGAGGCAGAGAGAGGACTGGGGATCACAGCAAAGTGTCCAGGGGCCCAGCACCTAGCCTGCCATGGTGCTGCTATGCTGTGTAATTTCCCACGAAACGCAATAAATTCTTAGCATGGTTCTTACAGCATCTTGGGATCTAAAAGTTTTTGATATTTCTGGGATCTGCGGTCACCAAAAAGGCTCAGGACAAACACCAGTGATGACAAACGGGCACACAAAAGCCAGTGACGACACATGGGCGCACAGCTTTTGGGTAAGAGTGACGTCTTTACCTTAATTTTCATGAGAACAAAGGGAAGAAACTGTTCCAGAGCAAGGAACAGAATTGGAACAAGAAATCAAAAGTATAAACACTTGCATGGCATTTTACATCATCCTCCTAAAGGAGAATTCGTAAGCACCACAAAGGTTGACAATCTCCTTTATAATACGAAGAGAAACATGTATGTACATCTGATGGAAGGTATGTGCTACACATTCACACTCCCTCTCTTATCTGATTTTATTTATCACTGTTAGTAGATCAAGAAAACCAAAAATTTCTTCAAAGAACTCAATTATTTAAAAGGCTTCTTATTTTAATGAATAACAAATCCTAAGCAATTTTTCTAAGAAGGAATTTAATTTTTCCTATACGCTTTGAGCACGGTAATATCATGATTACTCAAGCAAAAAGCGAGCCTAGATCTAAGGTGTCGTGACCTAATTGTTCAGAGTGGCAGTTGCTCTTTGGATTGAATTTTAATTTTTAAGTACCTAGAGAATGCTCGTGTTGGTTATCTACTGTTGACTCAGCACTCAGATCTATTGCTCCGGGTCCAGGTCTACCAACCCCGATCTTGGCATCTGCCAGGAAAACTACAAGATCAGTCATATTCTATAAACACATTTGCAGGTGGGTTTTAGCCAGAGAACCCAACTCATTCATTTCCTACAGAAATCTGTGCACGGAGCATGGCACAATCAATTTCTCAAGTGGCACCAACGACATCTTCTATCCTACGTGTGTTCTTCCAATGTGACCTTGAAGGTTCTTCCTTTGAGAAGTGCAGACTATGTCCTTTCCTCCTGAAACCCAATAGCTTCTTTGACCATTTCCACTAACAGAGGGTAGCAGAAGTCATGCAGTGTGATTTCTGAGACTAGGTCACAAGAACAGAGCGGCCTCCCAGTGCTCACCGGGATAGCGGATCTTGGAGCCACCAGCCACCATATATAAAGAGCTTAGATTCAGAGGCAATCGTGACAAGAAAGGCCCGGCCCCATGCTCTCCAGCCCAAATGCCACCAAGTCCTTGCCAGTGTCCACTGCCAGCCTCAGGTCACCCTGCATCCAGCCACTCGCCATCTACGAGGCTTCTCAGGCAAGGCCCTGGCATCACAGAGCAGGGACAAGGACCTGTGTGCCTCATACAGTCAGCGCTTTGTGTCACAAAGTTTGGGGGCCGTTTGTTACATGGCAATAAATAACAGATTTTTATCCTAGGTTTACTTAAAAACAGGCGCTCTTGCGACGGCTGAGGATAAATGATTCCCTAAAGCATTGCAAAACGTCTGCAGGAACAATGTGAACAGATTAGCCACCTTGCCCATGAATATCCTGCTAAACAGCCACATGTTGGCAAGCAGCCGTTCAGCTGTTCCTCTCCGCGTAAACGCCAAACGATGGATTCCCCATAAATCGTCAGGCTGCTCAAAGATTAGTGGTGAAGGGGCAAATCTGGCGAGGGTTTTCCAAAAAGAAAAGAAAATATTTAGACCATCTTGCTAGTTGCTCTTCAGATGCCGCATTTTTGTCGGTCATCGGTTCTAGCTGACACCATTTGACAGTTGTTTCTGTGGCTCTTTAAGCTAAAAACCATTTATCCTGAGAGCATAAAGACAAATGCTAGACTGGATCTGATCTATGGAAAAGTAAACTCATAGGATGGTACTGTGTCCAAAGAGTATAATACTAACTTACTATTATTGGTTTTTTAAAATTTTAATTTAGTTTATTCTTAAAGATTTTATTTATTTGAGAGAGAGAGACAGACAGACAGAGAGTATGAGCAAAGGAGCATATACAAGCTGGGGAGGGGCAGAGGGAGAGGGAGAAGCAGACTCCCTGCTGAGCAGGGAGCTGGACATGGGGCTTGATCCCAGGACCCTGAGATCATGATCTGAGCCAAAGGCAGATGTTGTAACCAACCAAGCCACCCAGGTGCCCCACTATTATTGTTAGTATTTATTTTGCAAAAGAGATGAGATACAAAGTCTCTGATACAGGGTATAAAATAAAACTCTGGATGGAAAACAGGAAATACAGTATTGATTAACCTGAATTTATGAGGATCCTCACTTCTGGTGGCAAAAAAGGAGGGACGGTAGAATAAAGAGCTTTATCCCCATGAAGCCTGTGTCAGTCAGCAGCAATCCAATAGGCCTGGTCCCAGTACCATGGAGTTGGTCTTTATGACACTTTAAAACACCTGGACGAGCATCAAGGCATAGAGCCCCACATACGTCATAGTCCACATAGTCCTGTGGCATGAACTCAATATATTAGGATACATTCATCTTCATGTCAGGATCTATCACAGTAGATTTTGGTGGGTACATTATGAAAACGATTTAGCATTCCCCTGCCTCATTAGCAGTAAACAGATTAAACTTTCTAACCATTAAGCATTACATTTTTTTAAGCCTACTAGCTTCTGCATGTATAATTTTATTTCCATCTAAGGTTTAGAAAAACCTCCTTATCAAAGTAAATTCTAAACGAGACTTCAGTGAGTGCCCAGCTCAGGGTGGAGTGCAGATTTGCTTAGCCAATAGCTTCCGATGGACAGAAGAAGAAACTTGAGTCCGAAAAGAGTTTACGTGGCTTGCCAAGGGATGCCCGATGCCTAGTTATTATTTTAAAAGATGAAGCGGAGATCAATTTCAATAGCATAAAAGGTTCATGGAGACAAGTCCAGTATCGCCAACAATATGAAACCTGCCTGACTTCCAAAGATATCTTCTGAGTACGCACTACGGCCCAGGCCCTGTGCTCGGGGACTCAGGAGGAACAGAATCACCTCCCACCTCCCCGTTCATCCCCATCTTCCTTAGGCAGGCTTGCAGATGCTATAAATTCAGCTCAGGTTCATTTTCACCCTTTTACATGGGAATCCCGAGCTCACAGAAAGTGATCTGAGTGTCTACTGAGTGGTTCCACAGGAAGGATGTTCATTCTGAAGTTCTTCATTTTAATTAGTAGTCTCTGTTCTACCTGGCTGGGAAGGTTTTCTCACCTGAACACATGGGAAGATACTGTCAAGGTGACTAGACCTGAACGGGATGTAAAAGACCCACTATAAACTTGGTCTGGGAAAGTCTGTGACCTCACGATGGTCCGGGGCACAGCCTGGAGAGGCCAGTCTAAGGGCGGATACAGCATGTGCCTGTAACCAAAACCTCAGACACTTTACTCACTAAAGGCAGAATCTAAAATGCCCTTTCCAGTCCAGAGAGTCACTCTGGCTTACTTTGCTCCCCAAACTAAGTTTTCCCTACTTTCTGTATGGCAGAGCCAGACAGGCTACTGGAAATGTCATTCTTCACACAGTACTGATACTTCAAGGTCAGTTAGCTCTGGATGAAAGCTACCCCATTACAGTAGTGATTTTGAGGATGTTACAAAGAGGCCTACCTGTTTACCTCAACCGTTACAACCTGGGCTGCTTGGAAGGGTTGGACCGACCGTTCTGTAGCCGGCCGCTGGGTCTATGAACCCAAATCAGTTCTGGGGCAGAAACAGGGTGAGGCTCACAGAAACCAAAAGGGAAGCTCAGCTCCGGTATCTGGCTCACGAATAATGAAACTTTTATGCAAAAGCAATTTTATTTATTTATTTTTTTAAAGATTTTATTTATTTATTTGACAGACAGAGATCACAAGCAGGTAGAGAGGCAGGCAGAGAGAGAGGAGGAAGCAGGCTCCCTGCTGAGCAGAGAGCCCGATGCGGGGCTCAATCCCAGGACCCTGAGATCATGACCTGAGCCGAAGGCGGCGGCTTAACCCACTGAGCTACCCAGGTGCCCCCAAAAGCAATTTTATATATATGAGGAAGAAAACTTTCCTTGGAATGGCAGAAGTGAAAAAAAGCTACTGACTGGTTTTGTCCCCAAACAACAAGACCACTTCCCTTTAGCTCTCAGCCTACATTCTGGATGGATGTGCCCCGTCCTTGGCTGTGAAGTGCCTCCCGAGCTGGCCTGCTCCCAGCCTCTGGGGACTGTCCCCCTCACTTCTGTGCACACTTAACGTCACTTGAGTCCACCGGCTTCTCACCATCGTCAGTCTCCATGAACCCCGCAGTGTTTTGGGTGAAGGGTCCTGAGTTTCCTCACTTTGAGAAGAGAAATCATAAAAGACAATTGTTCTCTGGCTCCATTTGCTTATTTTTTTGGCTTACATTTTCCCCTAGCTGGTGAGCGGCCAATTTGAATGACTTTAGAAGTTTAAACAGAGTACTAGGAGTCAAAGAAGCCTGTCTTAATAGAGTCTTTAAGAGACACAATAGAATTAGGCTCCTGTTAGCAAGAAAAACATCTAATTGTTTAGATTAGTTCCCTCAATTGTCTTTTCAACACCCATCCCATCTCTCCATTCACCATAGAAGATGTCCTCTTTAGGTGACAGGTGCCAGGACTTCTCAAGATGATATTTAAGAGGCAGAAAGTAAAGAAGTTTGCTGATTAGGCCCATTAAGCAGTGCTTGGAGGGGAGAAGTCAGCCTCTTGTTGTGGCTTCTCATTTATATGGCTGGCTTAATCTAGGGTAAGGCTGATGGAAACGGCCCCTGGAAACAAACACAGGAGGGCAGGGATAATGAAAACAAACCAACCACCTTCGCTGGCAAGTCCTCAGAGAACGAAACGCGAATTTAATTTTTTGGATACTCAGGGATACATCAGAAAAGGCCTTTGTTTCACTCTTAAGGGGATCTTGCTAATAAGCCTTTTGTTTTGGGGACTGGTGCACAGTGCTTGGCACGTGATAGGTGTGCGGCACGTGGGGGCGGCGGCCAGGGGTCCATCAGGGGGTTTGGAGGAAGACGGCCAGCATATCAGGGGCAATCCTCTGTTAACTCGTGCTTTCACACGTGCTCCAGGTCATGATTCTAAACAGGAATGCTCACTACACCCAAGTGCAGGTAACCATACTGACACCATTATGTGTCTGCGTTGAACTTTAAACAGCTTACGAAGCTCTGAAATGCAGACCAGGCCGATACATAGGAAACTGTGATTTGGAGAGGTGACATGATGTGTCCTAGATCCAACTGCTCTTTTGTACCAGAGGCAGACCAGACTCAGGTTTCCGGGCTCCTAAGCTGGAGGTCTTTGCACTGTCCTGTGAAATACTTTGCTTACTGTGAAGACACAGCCATGGGATTCTGGGAATAGCAGAGGCTTCCAGACTGACCTAGATCAGATCTAGGTAATTTTTCATGAAGAAATAATAGAACCTATTCCTCCTGTCTCCTAGCAAATGTCCTCTCCATTTACTTGGTGACTCAATCCCAAGCATAAGAGTGATCCTTGTCTCCCGACTCCTCCTAGTGCCCATGTCAACATGTCAGACGTGCTGTGTCTTCAGAACAGGCCCTCACTCCATGCCTATGCCAGCCTCCCAGGTCAAGCCCCCTTGACCTTTCACCTGGATGACTGAACCTTTAGCTGGTCCTCTGCTTCTCCTCTGCCTGACGGTCTGCTACCGAGAAGATAAACGCGTTCATATTCCTTAAAACCCGCCATCACAGGGGCACCTGGGTGGCTCAGTCGGTTAAGCATCTGACGCTTGGTTTTGGCTCAGGTCATGATCTCAGGGTTGTGGGATCAAGCCCCACATCAGGCTCTGTGCTCAGCGTGGAGTCTGCTTAAGATTCTCTCTCTCCCCCCGCCCCCTGCCCCTCCCTCCCTACTCTCTCTCTCTCAAATATATAAATCTTAAAAAACAAAACAAAACAAAACAAAAAAAAACCCCAACAACTTGCCATCACACTTAGAAAGTTCCTGTGTTGTAGCCCAGAGTTCCCAGCCTCACCGGCTTCTCTGAACTCCTCTCATTTCACAAACATACCAGACTTGTTCCTGCCTCAGTGCCTTGGCATATCCCCCCTCCAGACTTTGTGTAGTTGCTCCTCTACTTCCCTGTTTTCTCAGCAGGATCTTCCCTGACTCTCCTGAAAAGAACCTACTGCTTTCCACTTCACTATCTCTGTACCCTACTTTCTTTCACTGCTGGTATCACTACTTGAAACCACAGTGCCGGTGAACTTGTTTACCGTCCTTCCCGACAGCCTGCAAACCCCATGAGGAGAGAGCCTTGTCATCGTGTATTGCCCACACCTGAACAGAACCTGGCACACATCTGCTGAGTGCATGTGTGAAACAGTAACACACAGCAGAGGGGAGAAAAGCCACATCTGGCCCATGGAGGACTAAACAGCTATCAGAGTCCAGCAGGGTAAGTTCTTCCTGGATCCAGCGTGGAAAAGAGCACTCTATTAAGGGTCCCCTTTAGATACAGTCAACGCTGCTCACAGGAACATCTATGACGATGAATTCCACTGCCCTCCATTATATTTCTTTAGTCTCACATATCAAAGGAGCACATTTTAAGAACAGACGGGGGGCGCTGGGTGGCTCAGTCATTAGGTGTCTGCCTTCAGCTCAGGTCATGATCCCGGAGTCCTGGGATCAAGCCCCGCATTGAGCTCCCTGCTTGGCGGGAAGCCTGCTTCTCTCTCTTCCACTCCCCCTGCTTCTGTTCCCTCTCTTGCTGTGTCTCTCTGTTAAATAAATAAATAAAATCTTAAAAAAAAAATAAAAAATAAAATAAGGAAAAATAAAAAGTGACAGGCCTGGCATGGTGTCAGGTGTACTGTGGGTGTCCAGTCACCATTCACGGCTGAATTTTAAAAATTTCTGTCATCCACCATCAAATTAATTATTTTCATTTCCCCACGTTTCCTCTATTCCTTCCACAATACAAGAATATATTTTTACACTGTTGTAACCATATATAGGCACTAATTTGTTTCCTATTTCACATTTTTAAACATATTTTGATGTTGCCACCCAGTCTTTGTAATTTTTAACGACTTTGTAATATTCCATCAAGGAGACATACATAGTGTATAATTTACCCAGCCTCTTTGGGGCATGTGGCTACTGGAAGTCCACTGACCGTAAAGACGCCACACAGATCAAGGTGGTATCAGCAGTGTTCTTTTCACAGAACTCAAACCACATTCTGACCAGGGCTGACAACCACATGAGGTCCAGCATGAAGCAGCCCGAATTCTGAGTCTTTATCGCATTAGTTTATTGGAGCAAACTGGAGATTGTTGTCAGAAAGCTCCACATCACTGCACGAATTATTTATGAACAAACGACTTCAACCACTGGCCAAACGCAGCCAGTCTCAGGAAAAAGGCACCAAAGGAGGGAGGGAGGAAGCCAGAGGAGGAAGAGGAGGAGAAGAGGTGGCCCTCTGTAAGGGAGTTCCTGCAAAGACTTTAATAAAGGTGCCGGTCAGAGACTATTTTATTTCTCTGCTCTTTGAAGAAAACAGTCAGCACTTTGTTGGGGGGATGAATCAGCCAAAGTTAGAGGGCGAAGAAAGGGCTTGTATATCCTGAGGATTTTCCCATCTTGCATTGTTAAAATGCTTGGTAAGCTGCTGTAAAGGTGTGCAGTTTTCTTTTTCCTCTTTAAGTAACTCTTCCCCCCTCTTGGTTTACAAGGGAAACAGTAACAGGCAGTAATTTGGGGGAATATGGAAAAGCAGGAAGAAGAAAGTACAATTCACCTGTCGTCCTGTGAGCCAGGGCTGGCCGCCATGACACCTGCGCTTCTCCCGCTCTCCCTGAGGGATGCATAAATCTTCCTCGGGTAGATATCAACACATGTTCTAGTCTTTACCCTTTAAACCTATTATATTGTGAACTTCGCTTCAAGGTCTGTAACAATTCTTTGAGATAACACAGAGTTGAATATGTGCAAAATCGTTCTTTGTCCACATGAGGAAAGCATAATTGATTTGTTTCTCTGTGGGGAACATATAGGTTGTTTCCAAAATTTCTTATAAATAATCATGCAGAACTCTTTGAATTCTTTTCAAATGAATTCCTTAGGGCAAGTTTTTTGTTTTTTTGGATTTTTTTTTCAACATAAGTACAGTGAACAATGTTACACTAGTTTCAGGTGGGTCTAGGAGTACCTGTTGCGTTTTCTAGAAGCACCATAAAAAGGTAACAATAAATCATCTTCCACATAAGCTGCCTGTGGTGATGATGGCAGAAAGACCAGACAGGGCAGTGAACCAGAGAGTAGCTGTGTGAGAAATATAGGGAGGACCGCTTGGCTCTTTAACCCTGGTTTACCATAATTCTCATTCAACGCTTTAGCTGGGTTCACCTCCATCATTGATAGAGATATCTCCCCGAAATCCTTTTCTCTGTGACCCTGTGGATAAAAAATGGTGGGGGATATCTGGACACGCTAGTGATTTGGATGACTACATAACCCATGGCCACTCTGACCATCAGATTCATAGTCTTATTTTCCTGGTTACAAGTCTCCCTGTTAGGAAAGGCACCTTTTCTGAACACACCTTGGCCTACATTTACACAATGTCCAGGCCCATGCAAGTGCTCTGACCGCACAGTTGTTGCCAATGACCTCCTTGAGTGTCAGCATCTGAGCTACACTGTAATGGTAGCCATTGGAGTTTGTTAAAATCCAAATTTCATTATGTAGCAGAGAGATACAATTGCTGCTAACTTATACCTGGATGCAGTTGTTTCCACAGGCGGTCTGAGGATAAACATCTGCTTTAGAGAGAGAAGAACTCTGTAGTTTGGGGAAACATTTTAGTAAACTTAGTATTATTACCATGAACAGGGAAGTTGAAACAGAGGAAGCTGCACCACTCTATGTAGTTAAGTAAAAGGATATCCCCATGGGGGACTGTAATGAAAGGAACGGATCTGTGGGGGTTTCTGTGTATCAGGCCAAAGAGATGGGAATTTAGGGAAGACCAGGTGCCAGGGGGAAACCAGGAAATGAAAAATTTCCTCTAAAGAGACAGCTGCTTCCTGGCTGGCGTTAGTCTAGAAACAAGACAAGAGATGGCCAGTAAGTGATTCACTGTGGTGACAAATCACTGATCCACTGTCACAACTGTGATACAGAAATCCAGTTTTAGTTTCTTCTCCATTATTTCCAATCTCTTACCAGTCACTGCACCATTTAGGGTATCCTGAGGAATAAGAGGGGGTGCAGTGATCGATGGCATGAAGTCAACAACCTGTGGAGTGTTGCCAAGACAAATAGGGGTGATGGAGAAAAGGTCCAGAAACAAGGCTAGAGGAGGACATAAATACACCCCATGAGATCTGCAGAAACTCAATGAGGCATGTCGGTTATGTAGAGCTGAACAGTTTTGTTTGGGTTTTAAAGGCAAGGGTCGGGGCGCCTGGGTGGCTCAGTGGGTTAAGCCGCTGCCTTCGGCTCAGGTCATGATCTCAGGGTCCTGGGATCGAGCCCCGCGTCGGACTCTCTGCTCAGCGGGGAGCCTGCTTCCTCCTCTCTCTCTGCCTGCCTCTCTGCCTGCTTGTGATCTCTGTCTGTCAAATAAATAAATAAAATCTTTAAAAAAAAAAAAAAAGGCAAGGGTAAGGGAAGGCTTGTGACCTGAGGGCATATTTGGTTATAACTCCATTCCAGAGGCTGGTGATCACTCATTTTGAGGACCAAGTTTTAATGTCTGGCAGATATTGTCTCTAAGGATATAGAGGGTATCACCCCTAAAAAAGCATAGCCTGAAGGAAATATTAGAAAGTAAAAGGCTTGCTTTCTCCTCTCTGTTTTCTGGATTTCCACACAAGGTCAGTTGCTGAATGTCATCCTTCACCAGCAAGAAAATCTGAGGCGATTTCCTAAGGACAGGCCTCTGGCAGGATGTTCCTAGAGCTTAGCTTACTATTCCAACCACAGATCAATGTGTTTCCAACACTCCTTCTGACCCAAGGGGCACCACTCTTGGGTCAAGACAAGATTGCAGCCTAATTCATTAGGATATCCGGTAGACAATGGACAAAACTCAAGAATACACATAGCAGATATCTTTGTATCCTTGTCCTCTGCTAGAACTTTCAGGGGAGTCCTTGGGAAATGCAGAGAGCTCACTCCAAACTTTGAGGAATAAGGGGCTGAAAATTGAAAATGAATTATTTACAATATCCTCTTCGTAATTCACAGACTTTAACATGCACATATCATGCTCCTTTCCTCCTAGCTTACCTATCACCCAGCTAAAGAGGCCCTTCTTTGGTGCTTCTAAAGGATTAGGAATGAGATGTGTTTGAGTTTCCAGAGACAGTAGAAACAGTGCTCAAGCAGCCTTCACAAAGGGTGGCTAGGTGTGAAATGAGGTGAACCTCCTCCTTGAAACATTATTTATTTAGATATTAAGAGGCTATCTCCAGTGGTGGCTCAGGGCACACAATTTCTAACACAGATGGCAAGTTTAAGTGTCTTCTCTGATGTGGATTTAGTACCTTTAAGGGACGCCAAGTCCTGAGGGGCTGACCCTTGCCAGCCATTACCCTCCTATAGGATGGGCTTCCATTGGGTTGGGAGAATTTTCTCAAGGTCTACCAGTCTTAGGTTTTCTAGATCCTTCCCCTTCTCCCCTCCCCCCAAGTCTTTAAAGGATAGTGACCTTCAAGAATTGGTGGAAGATCTGCTACGACTACAAAATGTTTTTTTCTGCTGGAAAGCAATTTATCTGAAATCAGATCTTCAGGGCATATGAAATCATTTGGGTTGGGTGTGGTAAGGGAAGGTGTCAGAGGCACATTTAAAGACTGTTTCTTTGAGAAAAAGATTTTTGACACCCAGCTGGTCAACTTTTATTCAATTTGCCTAAAAGCATGTTTGCCAACTTCACTCATGAAATTTCTCTTGTTCAGTTCCCCTTCTGAATCCATTGCCTTTCATGTTCTCTCTTTTGTTCAGCTCAAAACCCTGGAGGCACGACCACTGGGTACCTCGCTTAATTTTCTCTTAGTTCTACCTTGATGTATTTCACATCCAGCCACTGTTTGTAATTTTCATTATCATCATTTCATTATCATCACATCATCACCACACTCTCACTGGTGTCACCTGAATGAACTGATTGCCCGACAGACTGATTCCTTCACACATTCATTCTACACCCATTTTTCTATGTGCCCCCTTTCTGCTGGGAACAAGATAGAATTCCAGCCTTCAGGAATTTCAACATCAAATGGATGAAATGGGTACATCAACAAACATTTCAAGTAAGTGCAAAGCAAAACTAGAAGCATGAGAAAGGTATACACACTCGTATACAAGCACATGGGGGAAGGAACAATGACTCTGGCCTTTGGCAATAGCTCCTTCTTCGTCCCTCTGCCTGGGGTGGGTGCTCACTCCTCTCTGTCCTACTCGTTGGAGCCCTGTTAATTTCCCAAAGCAGTGTTGCAAGGCCAATGTTACTCACAGGGATTCACCTAGCACCTGCAGGACTTCTCACACACAGGCAGACTGATTATCAAAGGCACCTGCTTGTATCTCTTTGCTGTGGCTCTAATAATTAGGAAGTGTTCAGAACAGATCACCTAAATACTCTGTTGCTGGAGAAGTCTGGCTAACAGAATTTTATTATGTTGGCTCATTGCCAAGTTCTTAATAGATATTATGGTGTAAAAGGGCAAAGGTGGGAAGAAAGAATTGTTGAAAGGGGGTTAAGAAGAAGGAAATGAAAAAAAGTTGAGCACAAATGTTACTTACTTTACAGCTCTCTTATGGACCAATCCTTTTAAATTATAGTTGCTTTGATTCTCAGCATTTGCACCATGTTCATAAAAAGAAATGACACATGGTCTGGTAAGAATTCCTTTTGATTCACAAATTTATATAAAATTGATCATCTTTGGTAATGCATTTCAATGTTTTTAATTAAGAGAATAACAGTTCATAAAACTAATGAGGAACAGTCTTGATATGTAGGCCCTTTGAATATACATATGCCTCTGAATTTAAGATAGATTTTTAAAGAACTATTTTGGTCACTCTTAAAGTAAAGCAGGGCAAAGTGATTTTGTCCAACAGTAATAACCGTCTCTTGGTTGTTCCAGGAATGACTATACTCTGTGGTTTTCTCAAATGGAATTTTCTTTGTACTAGGTAAATATTGAGACAACATTGAATTTGGCTCGAGTCTATATTGACTTCAGGAAGCAGCAAATATCATGGGACGATACAAGAGTGAAAGGGGGAATCTTGCAGTCATTATCACCAAGGTAAGATGGGCCATACATTCATATAAGGCTTAACTATAAGGATTTTCTCTTCCTAATATAGAGTAAAAGCACAAAGTCTTATGAAGTTTGGGGGAATTTAATAATTAAACAAAATGAGACTTTCACATTCAGAAATACGGCTCCATATAGAATTTTCTAAACTGCTTTGATCTTTTCCTATATAAAATCCCATTTGAATCGTTTAATGTATTATTACAAGGCACGTAGCATACATCTTACCTTAATGTGACATTGTAAATGTCCTTATGGCTAGCTTTGCTCCCTGCAACAGTTTTATGAGGAAGTTATTGAGCATTTAAGCAGATCCTAAACTAGGACACCAGATTCATGTGCAATAAAATATACTGTTCATCTCATGATTTAAAAATGGAAGATTATATAAATGCGTATTTCTGGATATATAGCCGGCCTAATGTGTATGATATTATTTGTATTTAACAAACACAAAATCCAATCAAAGGAATAAGGACCTAATATGAGAATGAAGGAGAGAAAAAGAAGAATCAAATAAATGAACTCACCAATAGTAGGTGGGCATGGAAACCCCCCATTCATGCAACGTCCTCTTCAGGTGAGTTTCCTTGATTAGTGAGACTAACATCTTTACGTATCACAAAGAAAATGTTCCTGCAAACTTCAGTGTAGTGTGTTAATTAAACTTTTCTGTAGCAAACTTGAGTCAGGCTGTTTGGACTGCTCTTTCATTATTTTTTATAGGAGCCTAACCAAATTTAATAGTAGTTATCTTTATTTTAATTTATACTTTAAATGCCTCCTTCCTTCCATAAAAAAGTAAAATATCCCTTAGGTGGGAAAAAAAGAATGATTTTCGCCATAGTTTCAATGTAGCATATGCCACTATTATGATCAAGATGTTGTTCAATATGTAGAGAAGGTGATTAAGAAAACACATTCTGTGATTTGAAAAGGAAATGAAATTTAACTTCCTGCCGGGTATGTTAACTAATGGAAAACATGAGGAAAACAATGTTCCCTTCTGTAGGGGATTTATGAATTTGTCCAGGTTTGTTTTCTTTATCTTGAATTTTTTCACTCCATTTGGTGAAGATTAGTTCTTCTTTTAATGTTTTCTATGTTACTCTTGTAAAATTAAAAAAAAAATTGAAAGCACAAATCCAAAACAAGGGTATACTATTTAATTACTGGGTGATGTCCTTACTACGATTCCTCTAGGATTTATCCTAATCTGACAGGTCTCCTTAACATTATAGTTGGTACACCTGGAATGGCAGGTGACACATTTTATAACTAAACAAAGAGTTACAGTAGACAATACTGATTTCACAACACATGCACACAGGTATGTATGGCTTTCTGACTTCAGCAATCCTGCTAGGGTTTCACTGAAAAGGAGTATATTTTCTCATTCCCTTAAACTCTCTGGCCATTCCTCTCCGGAGTCACTTCCTTTGAAGAGAGCCATGGAGACTGGGGACACATGATAACTAAACCCTTGTACTGATGGAGAGCATGCATGCCATTACCGACTACTTATTAATTAATAATAGTTATTAGTACTTATAATACTTATTAATAAGTAGCTGGTAATGGCATGTGTGTTCCCAGTCATCTACCTATTCTACCAATCTATGTATTTGTGTCTGTAAATGTCTTGTAATTTTTTATTGACCTAATAGGTAAATATAAGTAAGCTTATCAATACCTTCTTCACTATTTATTGACTACCTATGTTGTACCAGGCACTGTGCTTTCTATTTCTTTTCTCCCTAAAAAATGCAGATTAGAAAATATTATTTTAAGTACCCATAATAATTGGGAAATCTTAAGTAAAAAGTACAGGATAGAAGTAGTAAAAAGAATATAGAGTAAAAGCTCAGGGCGGCCACTAACCACTTCTTGGGACTTAGGGCATTTTTCCTTCGACTGTGCTGGTCTCAACTTTTTCATTTGTATATGAAAAAGAACCAGGACCAGACAATCTCTTAAAAATCCCTCTGAGTACAAAATGTCACAGTTCCAAATAGGGAAGTATTTTATAATGTTGAAAACTGGTGAGAATAGTCCTTCTCCCAGAGGAACAATGATATTGATCTTATTTAGGTTACAGGCATTCCATTGTGAGAAAAAGGTAAAATACCATGCCCCTGACCCCTGCTGAAGAATCTGAGCCCAGGCAAAAAGAAATTAGGCACTCACAGAACTGTTCTGAAACAACCATAAACATTTTATCAGTGTAACATGCCACAAAATGTAAAAATCATCAAATCATCACCCTGTGCCTATAGCTGCAGGGTAAGGGGAGGATGAGGGCAGAAACGAGATCTCCCAGCCTATCTACCGCTTCAGTGTGTTTCCACACTCTCCAGGGGCCAAGCATCTGTGTCCCCAGTAGTTGGGCTCATTGGAGCTAACATCTGACCAACAGATTTTTCTCTTAATAAAGCTCTCAGACATAACTGGAAGTTGACTTTATGAGACTTTTTACAAATGGAGAAAGTTTGGGCTATTACCAATTTGGGCCTGTAGACGCAAAGAAAATAAATGGTGTGAATACATCGACGTGCAACAATTTCTCTGATTTGTGACATCTGCTTTCCCATTTCCTTCTTTCTTGTTTGTTTGTTTTTTTTTCCTGAAGAGTATGCACCAGCTGAAAATAGTCATTTTAAAAATGACCAAAAAAACAAAAACAAAAACAAAAAAAAACCCCAACCCAACCCAAAAGAGGACAAATGGCTTCTATGTCAGTGTTGGAATACAACACATACATAAATACATAAATCTTTGGCTGGACCACCAAACCTTGGTCAGTCTTACTTCAACATTTTGGTTAGGTTTTGGTTGACTTAAAAAATTATGTGATTAATGCATATAAATTATATAAAAATGAAGACAGATATGTAAAAAAATTAAAAGATACCACAATCCTACCATCCAGACATAAGCAGTAAACATCTTGTATATTCTTTTAGTCTTCTGCAAAGTATATATGCATTGTATCTATGTCTATCTATTCATGTGTAGAATCCATTTCACGCAGCAGGCATGTCGAGGTGTCCAAGGGGCTCCGGAGATGACTGTGTGCACATCTGTGTGTGTAAATCTGTACACTAAGGTGCCCTATTCGGGAAGCTCTGCTCTATATGTCCCATAAGTCCGAGTTTATCTGAAACAAGCATCAACAGCATTTCAGAGCAGCTCTATTTCTTGGGAAATACCCATGATTCTTATATCTGCCCCTCAAAAGAGCTAGCACAAGTCCAGCTAGCATAAGTTTGGCCAAGTTCCACAGAAATGTGGGGGAGTACAGAATTCTTTACTGTCAAAGTCCCACTTTTGAACTAAAATCATTGTAACTGCATCCTTACTGACAGGTATCCTCCTCTCCCTTCTCTGGATACCTGCACCAAGTCCGGAGGGGTGGGCTCAAATCTGCTCCCCGAGAAGGTGTGCCGACTGAGTCCTAAGTGCAGAGGGAGGCCAGCGCGGGCTGCGGGCATGACCCATTTACTCCAGTTCCGCAGTCATGACTGATTTCCTGAACCTGTGCCAGGCACACGCAGTAGCACACGATGGGGCTTTGCCTTCAATGGGCAAGCGGGTCTGAAGCAGACACACAGACTGTGAGACTCATCATGGGAAGTACGGGCTGCTGCTGTCACTGGTTTATGTTGCCTCAAGTTCCTTCAGGGTAGGAAGCACAGCTCTTCCATGTTTTGTTCCCCATTGTTTGGGGTACACAGAAGGTGCTGGAACGCTTGGCTGGTAGACTGACTTGATATGAAGCTGCAATGGTAGAGGGGACAAACATCTTGCACAACCGTGGTCTCCCTTGGTCTCTGGTTATGCTAATTGCCCATGCTGTCCCCTAACGAGTGGCTAGGGATTCTGTGTGTCATAGCGGGAGGGCCCAGAGGGGGCATTCACTGCAGTGGCTCATCTCATCCTATTACTATCACTATGCAAAGGTGTTGCTACTCCAAAGGCAAAATATGGTGTGACCAAACTCCAAAAACAGAAAGGAACACATGTTGTCAGTGGCAACCAAACTTGGTTTCCGTCATGAATCACTGTGGCCTCATTCTGACAGGTCCAGTTGCGACCCAGCCCGGAATCACACCAAGCAGTGACTCAGCTACGCTGAGACTTCAGATGCTATTTTTAAGGGGGTGGGGGGATGGTGGGGGAGGTACAGAAAAGCTGTATTATGTTTTCCTGGATTTTAATAGCCAAAATGAAATCTTTGCTTTGACACCAGAATTCTGGAAAAGTTAACTGCCCCTGAAATTACGTAACCTGTACAGTTTACTTTGCATATCACAGCTCACCCATTAGAGTCGCAAACCATTCCCATGGCTGGAGGATGTCTGATCAAAATGGAAAAGGGGAGTTTTTGGAAGGGTCTGGGTTCAAGGGAAGCGACTATGGTGCAGTGGAAAGAACACCAGCTTGAGTCAGAAAGCTCGCCTTCTTACACTGAGTGACCTTGGCAATGACTGGGGTTCATGAGGGAAGGGTGGGGACGTGACTGGGGTTCGGGAGGCTGGGTTGGCTGCGCCCGGTGGGGTCTTGGGGGCCGCAGGGGCAGGTAGGTGCTCCTGCCCCATTGGCTTTGCACTTTGGATGTGGTGAAGGAAACCCCCTGACCCCAGTGAACCGGCATTAGACTCCACATACTTCGGGGCTATCTTCATCCTCTTGTCTTCCCACTGAAGAGACTCTGCTCTTTCTAACCCTCCCACGGCCACCTACTGACTCCTGTCCCCATCCACTCATCCTCCTCTGGAGTTTCTCCAACTGCCACCTTCTCTTGAGTGATTAGAACAGCACACATGTTTCCAAAGTAGATACATGGTATTTTTGTTAAAAAGTAGGACAATGTTTTCCTCAAATCCTCATTCCTCACGATGATCAGAATTTTGTTTCCTCTCCTGGCCCTATTCCTGTCTTCTGGGGAACAGTCCACCTACAGTGATTCCTAACTTTTATTCTTGGACAAAAGTGGAAGGCTCGTAAGTGTTCACCTCTGCACGCTGTTTCTCCCGCGTGTGTCCCCTCACCGTCTTTGGAAGAGTAAGCCATTTAGCTCAGGAAAGCTCTCACGAGACAAATTCTACTCTAAAAAGTGTTTCTTCAGCAGAAACATCTTTAAGCGGTAAATGACCCTTTGTAAACACGTTTTTGGTTCTTTGAAGAAGTCCTTCTTTTTACATTTTTTCCCAGAGTGAACACTCTCAGGCTGGAAGGCCTAGGGAGAAATAACACCCAAACTGGCCCTGTGATTTCGAGACGCAGCAGGGCGTAAAAGGTGGGAGCCTACTTTTAACCCGCAGAGAAATCTGTCTCTCCATGACTTTGGATAGAAGGGTTCTTCCTGGGACTTTAGGAAGTTCCGAATCGAAACAGAGAACTGAACAGAACCCCAGTTTAAGGCTGAGATTACCTCTTGCTACGCCACATAATTCAGTGCCTGAATAGCTCATTAGCCAGCCACTTTGAGCAACAAAGCCGTCCAACTCTGGGGACAGGAAGAGCGGAGACAGAGTGGGAGTAGCTCTTACGTCATGTTCTGAAAGCTTGGTTGTGGAGCCTCATTTTTCTTTCTGAGGAACTCATGGACGCTGAAACTTCCTCCTCCTCAGCTGTTGGCCAGCAACAGGCCCCAAATTAGTTAAATTTAACTATAATAAACATGCTGCAAATGAATTATATTTAACTCTAACAGCCACCTCAGGGTTTGTCTCGAGATGGAGTAATTTTAGCTCTTGCTACCATACGTCCCCTAACTAAGGCAGAAAGTAATTACCTAAGGATTTACCATAATGAGTTCACTGACACTCATTATTTATTATAGCACGTGAACATTCAAATTTTTCATATAGTCGGGCCCACACTGCAAGCTGCTTGATGTATAGTCGTGGACAGGCACAACAGGGACACCAAATATAAAAATGTTTCAGGCAAATATAAATTCAGTAAAACCACCCGATTTCGTCTTCATTAAGAATTAGTAATAATTGGGAAGAGTCCCAGCTGAAACTTTATACTGTCGGTAGAGCAGGGCCTGCTAGGAAAACGAACACTGCAAATCAGATGATAAGCTTTTCGAGAGAACGAGCTTCATGGAAACACTTAAAAATTGTGTTTATTTAAAAAAAAAAAAAAACACAAAATTGGGCTTCAGTGCTGTGCATGCTAATGAGAAATAATGTTTATCTATCCATTAAAGCAGGATCTTCCTCAGTAGCATTTGGTTAGGGGAACAGTCTGTGTTTCTGAAAGTACCTATGAGTCGTAACAACTTGTTCAAACTGCCATTCCTTGTAAAATATTCCAATATTCTACACTTCATTTATTCTGAATAATCTCCCCATTTAAAGAATTCTCACTTATCCACTCATCCCTTATGCATTTATTATGCATCGGTTGTGGGCTGAGTACTGTAAATATAAGGAACAATGAGACATGGTCTCTGCTTTCCAGAAGCTAAAAGCTGAGGAGACTCAGCCCTGTAAACAGATGACTTCCTGCAGGAACATCTCTGTGATGATTAGTGAGGTGCGCTGCTTGTTCCATATAAGTCAATTTGCTTGCTATTGACTTATATGATTCCAGAAGGAGAACCTAACTATGACTTGATGGATAACCAAACTGCCTGTGGGCGGCGCTGGCCACTGGACGCCCTGCCTACATGAGTTCATTTGGGGCACAGTCTATGTTACCCCTATTTCTGTGTGCATGCTATCAACACGCCGTGTTTAATTGGTATATGTGATCTCTGAAGCTTCGTGTTTTTCTATCTTGCCTTATTCTACAAAGGACTTCAAGAGGCTCACAAAAGAAAATGTATAATAAAAGCATGCTTGGATACGAATGAAAATGAGGACTGAATACAAGGGGTGGGATGCTGCTGACACCTCTTGGAGCCAGCCGCACTTCTGCCCACCCTGTCCCTGTGTCCCCTCAAAGGCTGGGAACCCTGGGGGTGGATGGAGAGCCCTGCAGGTGTGGGTCGAAAAGGAGGCGGAAGTGTGCTTCGGCTAGCTCAGAGCCACTTGGCCTGCATCAGCCCTGGGGGCTGGGGGCTCTCGCGGCTAGCGAGGTGTCACTCTGGAAAGCCCCCTGCTCTGTTTTGCTGTCCCCTGAGTCTCTGAAGCACCATGCGGGGCGGAACTCAGAAAGTCCAGAATTGCAGCTGAAAGACCGTCCGCCAGCACCACCACCTCTCTCCTCACACAGCACAGTACGGGGAGGGGACATTTGTGGTAGACAGGGAAGTTAACTGTCGGGATGACTCTTTCTAAGCAGGATGGGAATTAACATTCAACATTGGTTTGTTTCAGGTCTTGCGCCAGGTGCCTTAGATTTAATATTTAAACACGACTCTCTTGAAAACACTATGCAGTGACTGTTAGGATCCCCATTTTTACAAGTGGAAACCCTGAAGCCCAGAGAAGTTCAATAACTTGGTCAAGGCAGAGAGTACCTAGAAGGTAAAATCAGGATTCGGACTTGGATATGTCTTTGAAGCCATACATTTTTGCTTCAGCTGTTTCTAAAAGATGAAAAGTTTTGCCTGAATCAAGCAGTAAAAGCTACCTCAAAAATCAATTCATTTAGTTCCGTTTTGGGGGTTCTTTTCCCGCGGATCTCTCTCTCTGCCGGAAACAATCAATCGACCGGCTGCTTCGGTATGGTACAGACATCTGGATAAGTCACTCCCGGGCTGAAACTGGCGCGGCGTCATTAACATTAGCCACCGATGCCCAACAGGATGAGAGCGAGCATAAATTAAATATTTGCTAATGGAGCTGCGTATCAAATTCAAATAAAACAGGAAATAAAATCCATCTTATATACAAGTCATCACCATTTAGAAGTAAAATTCAACAGAACTGAAGCTACGGAGCCCTACATCATCCCTTGGGGGAAAAAAAGCCAAATTTAAAAAACCTCTCATCTGTTTTCAGACCAACTATTTTTTGTCAGTGTACAGAGACTTCTGAAGGAGTGGGGCCGAGGAACAGTGGAGAGAAACTCTCTGATGGTGGGCATGAAAGCGGCGTGTGCCAGGAAACAATAAAGCAGGGGACTGGAGACAAAGCTCAGCAGCTCAGGAAACTCACACACCACAGGCATAATTCCTCATCAGTGTCAGAAAGAGCTTCTCTTGCTCGAGGAAGTGGTCACCAGCAGCCAACACAGTTGAAGAAGAGAGAGCATCTGTCTTCATCAACCCACTAAAGTTAAAGTGCATTTACCTACTGTAAACACAGACAAAAAGAAAATGCAAACTAAACGTGGCTGATGACTTCGCCTCTCCTCGCTGGGTCTCCATTTCCCCGTTTGTAAAATAACAGATTCGAACAGATCTAAGGGGTCATCTGGTTCTGACATTCTATTAATTCTATGGACTCAGCTGCTGGCTCTGTGACTGGTACTGACTATTTTTCAGGGGCTATCTTTAAAATCAAAAGATCCCTCCTCCTTCTTCTCCCCAGATTTTGGTTTTGGTGGTCACGATCTTAATTGCAGTTTGATTATTTTTGTCTGTTTTTGTATCTTCAGTGTCTAGCACTGCATATGTATAATACATGGCAAATCTCCATCACACACTAAATATTGGTTAAATTTTTGTCCTTTCCACCAGCAAGCAGCCTGGAGCTCCTGGTACTGTCCAGGGGAAGACTCAGCACTGTCCTGACCCACCTGGGTGGGCTGCTCTCTCGTTACAAGACAGCACTCATGGAGCATCTGGACTGGCACGTCGTCCAACTCGAAGCACATTCCAGGACCTGCAGCGGCTGTTAACCAGCAAGTGTTTACTGAGCACATTCATGTGCTTCGCTCTTTCTCACTCTTCCAACAAATTGGTACCGCTTAGGACGAACGTATTAAGTTAGTAGAGGGAGTTATGGGATTCCTCTTTGCATACCTCACCGTGCCTACTTCAGAGCATCACACATGGGAGGTACCCGGAATCTGGGGGTTAACTGAGTTCAGTGATTCAATCATCACCAGAGCCTTTTCAAGTACAGCGTCCTTGACCTTCTATGGCTATGAACCTGCCTTTCCACCTCTGGGTCCTACGAGGGGGCCAGATGCACCTCGCCTTTTTGGGTCTCTTCAATGTCAACGCCTCTACAATTACAGCCACGTCTTTCCAGATCCCTCATGACACCCTGCCACATCACCATCTCCCTCTCTTCTGAAGGGTGGGGCTGCCATAGGCAGAAGCAGGAAGCTCTCTCCTTCTGCTGAGTTGTCACCCTGCAGCTGGCTAGTGGCTAGCTTTTCCTTTACCACTTCAATTCTGCCAGGGCCTGTTTTGTGAAAGAATTAAAAAGGCAATACTATATAGTTACACTTCAAAGGAAGTAGTTAAAAGAAAGAAGCACAATTTCCATTATCTGTCCGAATGGCTAAACGCATTTTAGTCCCTTATGTTTCCAAAACTGTTTATAATGTACTTTTCTCTATTCTAGGTCACTAAAATGCCTGTCCAGGGCTGCATGTTTCTGGTTCAGACATCCTAATAGGAGGGGAAAATGAATACAACGGAAACATAAAGCTTAAAGCCTTATTATCAAGCAGACAGAAACCACCTCGGACACACAAATCCACGCCCCTGTGTCTCCTTGACACTCTCATCTCAAATCCCTCAGGAGTGTGTGAGTACTAAGTCTCCGAGAAATTCTTTCCGCTTTGAAGACAAGCTGCATTATGGTCCCAGCATGCCTGCCCAGTCAGCATTCTCTGTGCATTCTCGAAGCTGGGCCCCACGGGCTCAAGCAACATGGTCTCCTATCCCTCTGCCCATCTCCTGCACTACCGTCTGTCAGCTGAGGTTCCAGATAGTAAGGCTGAGAGGGTCCTCAAGGTCAGCCATCAGTCACAAATTTAACCAGCTGAATCTCAGGGCAAGCATTGTCTTATGTGACCGCCCAGCTTCTGCTTGAACACATTCTTGGTCCTTCATAAACAGCCCCCGTCATTAGAAAGCTGCTTCTATGGAGCTGAAATCAATCTCTCGTACTTTTCTCCTACTGATCTTAGTCCAGTACACTTAGAAGTGTACTCCCTTTTCATTATGGATTGTCTCTTTAAAACAACATAAATAAAACAAAAAGCCAGTATCATCATATACAAAGGGATACAGAAAATTAGGTCAAGAGAACTGGCAGGACCAAACTAACAGAGAGGTGTCTGTGGGAAGCCAGTTAAAAAGCAGTGAAAATGTCCAACTGCCCTTGAACAACAAGGGGACAGACCCTTGGGAATCTCCAGAGATCATAGTTATAAAATTCAACAAGTGTATAATATAATAAGTGTCTGCTCTGAGGAAGGACCCACATTAGTGCTAAAGGTACAGAGATAAGGTTCCCGTCCTCAACATCTCATGTTCTACCAAGAGAAGCAGACTAGTCCAGAGCTAAACATAATACAATGTCCCTCATTCAAAGAATCTACAGTCATGGAATTAAGGGTTACTTTGTGATTTTCAGGTGATGCTTTTTAGGAATTAATGTTCATTTAAAACAGAAGTGGGGGAAATCAGTTTGGGGCTGTGGATATGCCAGGGAAATCACTGGTGGAAGACCAAGGACACATGCAGACTCTCGGGCTCACGAATCCATGACTGGGGCTTGGGAGCTCGTTTGCCAGGTGAGAGGTGACGCCCTTGGTTCCCCAGTGTGGCCCTCAGTGCAATGCTGGTGGTCTCGAGCGCCAGGTCAGTCTAGATGACCTTTTCTCAGTGGGACTGAGTTGAAGGAGCCTACTTGGCTCTTAGCCACGCTGGTATCTTTGATTTCCAGCCCTTTCTCTCCTCTTCCAGTGCAGGAGAGTTTCTATTTTCAGTATGAAATTAGCATAGAGATGAAGCCATTTCAGGGGACATACAGTGATTTGACATAGCAGACATTACGTTTCTCATTTCTAAAATGAAAAAGTTTCCCTTTTTCTTTAGAATCCCAAGACTGCCACTTAATTTGTGTTCGGTCTGCACTTCCACGGCTGAGCTGTCAGCAGTGGGTCCCGCTGAGGAAGGCTGAGGAAGATGGAGGAAGACGGCAGCTCTGGGCTGGGAACAAAGCCATATTCCCGCAGGGACGTGTGAGCACCTGCAGGGCATATGGTGCCAGCAGCACGCGGACAGCTCGTCCTGTGTGCCCCCAGTAGACACACTGACATGGCCCGGGAGCAAACAACAGCAGTGCTGGGGTCATCTTTTCTCGAGATCTATAGGGCAGGACCTGGTCCAAATTCACTCCAGATCTGTCTCTGGCTTCCCTCACATCATGTCTGAGACATCTTCACCGTCCTTTACGACAGGATTACTTGTCACCTCTCTTCCTACTGGAACAAATTTTCTGAGTTGCTGGGCTGGGACGAATGACAAATTTGCCATGGAACTAGCCCCGCCCCTTCTTCCACACTAGCTTTTGTCTTTTTTTAGGTTTTCTCACATCCCTCTTGTCTGCTCTTTTAAGCTCTTAAGTTCTCTCCACTTTTTCGTTAGTGGGTTGCTTCTGATCTCATTGGAAAACATTCTCTGAATCATTAACAATACAAGACACTATAGAAAGCTGTCTGCTGGTGGGCCCAAAGGCAATCTCTCTTCAATGTCAATGTCAGAGCTTTTCAATTAAGGGGGCAGAGTGGCTCTGAATAACACTGGATCTTTACAGCAAATGATTCCATCCAAACAGACTTAGGAAGAATGTTTTCTAGAAAGTTCAATCATCTGATTCCTCTGCCACATAATTTAAAAGAGCTGAAAAGGAATGTTTCTTATCTGTACCAGGCTGGCTGGAGCTATTCCCTGTTTCTGAGAGCCATGTGGGGCCCCCCTGGGAGGGTGTCTTTAATACAAAGAGAATAAATATTGCGGATTGCATATATGAGCAATGATAAATTAAGATTGATAATACACAATCTTATTACTAGAGGTCATATTAATTGAGACACTGTGAAAAACTGGGCCTACAGTAACCTAATTTCAAAGCTGCATGTGATGAAAACGAAGTGTCTCCTACACAGAACCGCCAACAAGAGGAGGC
Organism: Enhydra lutris kenyoni; assembly: GCF_002288905.1. NCBI lineage: Eukaryota > Metazoa > Chordata > Mammalia > Carnivora > Mustelidae > Enhydra > Enhydra lutris. The sequence continues at coordinate 5,804,001 of NW_019154132.1, read as the reverse complement.
GGTAGAAGATAAGAGACTTTGGAAGCACATTCTAGTATCTACAATAACAGCTAGACTCTATTTTTTGAAAAGACTTTATTTATTTATTTGAGAGAAGACAGAGCATGTGAGCAAGAGTCGGTGGTGGGGAGGGACAGAGGGAAAGGAGGAGGCGTGGAGGAGAGGGAGAGGCAGACTCTCCACTGAGCAGGGAGCCTAATGCAGGACTCAATCCCAGGACCCAAGGATCATAACCTGAGCTGAAGGTAGATGCCTAACCACTGAGCCACCCTGGCGCCCCACAGCTAAAGTCTATTAAGTGCTTATGATGTGTCAGGCATTGTTTTATGTGAATTAACTCTTTCAGTCCTTATAATAATCACACAAGATGAGTAGTATTAGGTTTCTTTTATACAGAAGTAAAAAGGGAGCACAAAGAAGTTATAACCTGCCCAGGGGCACACGGGGCCAACATTCATACTCAGCCAGTCTCCCCTGAGCATCTCCCCTTTTGACCACTGCCATGCCAGTTACACATTGCTAGCCTCTCATGAGAGAACCTAAAAAGTAACTAGTTAGCATTCCTTTCTTAGAATCGTGATTTTGACTAATAACTAAAAGTAGAATTATGTGTCTTGACACATGTTTCAACTAACCTAAATACACTTGCTCCTGAATCAGTTCAAACAGTAAAGGCCAGAGGGGGCAGCACAAAGTTCTGGAAGCTGGCAGTGTGGGTAACTACTTCCACGTGGCTGCTGGTGTGCGTTTAACACAGAGTGCACAGGTGTTACGACGATGATTGTCATATTTCATAAATTACATTCTGCTATTCACAGGGAAGTCCCTGCAAAACTAAAGTAATAATATGCATATAGAACAGCAGTAATAACACTGTAAGCAATGGGGACACGTAACAAATGAAAAATAGGGTCTGTAATAAAGAGCTGGGAGAAGAAGAGAATATTGGGGGGAAAAATGTTGTGAATTTAAAAATATCTTGAGGCAGGATAACCCATGGTAAGAAAGTTGTAAAAAATTACAGTGGCCTGGGTCCATGTCAAACGTAAGCCCAACTAGGAAATCTAAGCAGAACAATAAAAACATTTTTCCTTTCTTCAGTGTAAAATAGCTTTCTGTCCAGTTGAACATTCTAACTTCAAGAGATCAGTTCAGCAAAAGGCTTCCCAAAGAAGGAAGGAAGTTGGGTTGGTGTGTGTTAGCAATGTGAAACCCATAGGAAGGTTCTGGAGAGCAGGCTTCCTCACCCCCGTTCACGGCACCCGGCACACACAGCCTGGCTTCTCTGCTCAGCCAGCTTCTCCACTCTGCCAGACTATTTCAAATGTTCTCCATTATCCTCAAACCACCCTGACCTGACCACTTCCTCATTCATCTTCAAAAAAGCCCTCCCACTTACTTCACAGAGCAAAGAGAAGACACTCAGGTGGGAACTCCAGCAATTTCTAATCGCCGAATTGAGAAGTCTGTGGTATCTGTCTCTCCTTTCCAAGGTCAACCCTGTTCACCTCCTTCACTCAGCTTTGGGTACCACGAGGTCCTGCCTTTTCTCAAGAACAATGCACCACTCGGTATCCCCTTTTTCTCTTCTTCCTGCATATAATCAATCTCTCCTTCTCTACTGGATCTTTCTATTGACTTTCTAATAGACTTTATTTCTTAGAGGAGTTTTGGGTTCACAGTAAAATGGAGAGGTAGGCCCAGAGATTTCCCATATACTCCCTGCTCCCCACAATCAGCACACCCTGACAGAGGCTAATTTTGTTACAACAGAGCAACCTACACTGACACATCCTTCTCACCTAAGTCCATACTTTACATTGGGGTTCAACCTTGGTGTTTTTCTGTTAACTTCTAAACACACTTAAGTTTACTACTTTCTTCCAGAACTTTCCTTGACCTGTGCAACCCCTCCAACTACAGCCTTGCCTCTCTGCTTCCCTCTTGAGTTGTCTCTACTCACCGTTTCCCTTTCCTCTCATCCCACCTTTTCCTCAATCCACTTTAACTTTGCCTCTACCTCCCCAGAGTGCTCACTTTCACTAACTTCACCAAAGATTCCTGTGTAAGCCTAAATACAATGACCTTTTGTTAGTCATTAAAAAACTCATTAGTCTTCTGATGTGTTGCAGTATGTTGGCTACCCTCATTACCTTGAAACGTACACATCCCTTGGCTTCCACAACTCACATGCCCTGGCTCTCTCACTTCCCCTGCTCTGCCTATTCCTCTTCAGGTTTGTTAACATATACCTGGTCACTGAATGCCTGAGTTCCCTCCAGATTCACTCGAAGTCCCTTGTTATCCTCATTCCATTCTTCTAGTCAATCTTCTCCATACCCTCAATTTCAATTATATCCTAAATGAAGATTACCCACAAATTTATATTCTAGTCCCCATGTCTCCTGGCTCTAGACTATTTCAAACTACCTGTGCAACATGTTTACCTCAGCATCTCAGGTAAACTTCAAGGTCGATGTGTTCAAACCTAAATCTTGACTGCTGATGTCCATTTTATCAACAAATGGCAACACTGTCTATCCAGTTCCATAAGTCAGACACTTGGTGTCATCCATTATGTGTCCTCATAGTCAATGAAGTAGCAAATTCCGGAAATTTTAGTATTCATGTTGGGCTCTGTTCACTTCCCTCACCCCCTTGGCCATAATCATGGTCCCAGCTACCATCGCCTCTAGTGTAGCTCTGGCAATAGCCTCATCTTGGTCCGGTGGCCCCACTTTCCCCTTCCAATCTATTCTCCACAGAGTGGCCAGAAAACGTCTTTTTGCAAAGCAAATCAAATCATGTAAAATGGCTTTGTTTAAAACATTTTGGGGCTTCCTGTCACTCTTGATAAAGTGAGACATCTCTACACAGCCAATAAGGCTTAGCATGGTCTGGCTGTACCTACTTCCACTGCCTCGTTACCATATTTCCCCTTTTGTTCAGCTATACTGGCCTTCTTACTGGGTCCCTGATGCATCATGTTTTTCCTGCCAGACCCTTGCCTGCGCCGTTCCTCAGCTTTGAATGTTCTTCTCTTTCCCACCTCACATGCAACCTTGATCCCAGTGTTTAGCTATTCTTAAAACACCATATTGATAACACTTACCCCAGTTGCCATTTCACATTTACATGTAATTTTTATAAAGATTTTATTTATTTATTTATTTGTTTGTTTATTTATTTGACAGGGAGAGAGGGAACACAAGCAGGGGGAGTGGGAGAGGAAGAAGCAGGCTTCCCGATTAGCGGGGCTCCATCCCAGGACCCTGGGATCATGACCTGAGCTGAAGGCAGATGCTTAACAACCGAGTCAACCAGGCATCCACATTTATATGTAATTTTATAATTTAGTTTCTCCATCTAGTCTCAACTGGAAGCTCTTCACAAATATCAGCCCTGTCTGTTTTTGCTTTCTATTTTAACTACAGTGCCTGGCACACAGTAGGCATTTAGGTGAATGATATTTAGGTGAAATACATAATGAAGGAATGGACCACTGATTGAAGGTGGTAACCACACTGTGACGGAGAGAGTGCAGGATTGGTAAGTGGCATTCTCTTTGTAGAGTGGGGTGAAGAAGGAAGGTGGCTGCTTCATTCTGGAGCAAGAGTGAGGTCTACCAGCAAGACCTCTTTCAGAAATGACACATTCTGGACACGTTCCTCAACCTAAGAGGAAGGAAAGGGAAAGAAGGAAGAGAGAGAAGATAGGAAAGCAAGGTTTCCAACCCATTTTTAAAATGTAATTGCCCCTGAGAAGATACATTTTAAAGTTCATTCTAGTAACTAACACATGAAATATCTGTGAAAGCCTTAGGAGGATTTAGCAGGACTGAAACGGTCTTCAGTGCACCTCGTCATTATTTGTGTCACAGTTCTTTTAACATATCTTTGTACGTTATTCTTTATATGCCTGTCTCCTTCAACTGGATTAGAAATTACTGGAAGCCAAGGACCATGATTTTCTTTCCCAAGTATGTAGCACTGAAGTGACCCTGGTGTCTGGCATAGCTTGGGCACTCATGAGTGTGTGTTTTTTAAGGTTTTATTTATTTATTTATTGAGAGAGAGAGAGAGAGAGAGAGAGAGCAAGAGTGAGCATAAGGGAAGGGCAGAGGGAGAGAGAGAATCTCAAGCAGGCTCTGTGCTGGGCATGGAGCCCGACTTGGAGCTTGATTTCACAACCTTGAGATCATGACGGAGGCTGAAACCAAGAGCCAGATGCTCAACCAGCTGAGCCATCCAGGTGCCTCTCCTAGTGTTTTTTGATGGAGGATTCAGATAGAAAAAGAAGGAATTGGATAAATGTAAAGATAGGCATTAAAACCAAAGCTGCCTAGTTTACAACTGTGTAGTTGGGCTAAAACAGTATCTGCCAAACAAGTACATCACCCTGACATGGGGCACTCCAGTGTAGGGAAATGCGCAGTGGGCTGGAAACCAGAAGATAATTCTGTAATTATCTATTCACCTGACCGTCACCTCTCTAAATTGTGAGTTCGTCAAGAGATGGCAGGCCTTTTGGTCTTTGTGTGGAGTAAATGTGATTCTCTTCTCAATCCCCTTAATTTAGTTACCAGATGAATCAAAATCAAGTTGCAGCTCTCTAACTAGCAGATTAGTCTTGTCTAGAAAAGTCTTGTCTCTCTGGGTTTAGGAATCTCCACAGTAAAATGACATAGTAGGAGAACATGCTCTTCAAGATCTTTCTCTCAGGTCTCACATTCGATGAATATATAATTAAACACCCAAACAGGCAGAGAAAAGCTGGGGAAAGCCAAGGACTAAGCAATCGTACTAAGTATAATAAGTCACATGTGACTGTGAGAAATCTCCCATAATGCTAATCGTAACAGGTATTGCTAACAAGGATCACGATAAAGGAGCAACTGTAGTCCAGTATTGGCAATTTGCATAAAAATCGCTCAATATATTGCAAAACATGATAGGGAACAATTATAATACAGAGGTGAACAGCAGTGCCAAGTAACCTGGTCGCTCAGGAGGCAGTAATTCAAATAAAAAATAACCCAAATCTGAAATAGGATATGAGCATACAGGAACTCTTTTTATAAGCAGCATCTACGGAAAAGATGATCAAGCAATCTGACAAGCGGTTAAAATGATCTAACAACTTGGTTTTATCTTGAAGAAGAAAATGCTTAATTTCTCCTAAAATGCATCTCCCCCCAAAATTTCTGACAAACATCCCAGTCACATATTTTGCTAACAATGTAACTATCTCACTCTGGAAAAATTTAGTTCATTAATGGAAAATTCTTGGCACCTTCCCTCCAGTTTATACAATGTAAATGCCACCACAGCTATGACAATAAAGTGCTGGGCGATGTATTATTTCTTAAAGAAACAAGTGTACGAGGAGATAATTACTGTAGATAAATGTAGTTAAATGACGGTCTCAGACCCCAGAAGGATACATTTGCATAGCTCAGTGTTCACTTCCTTGACGCATTTACATGTTATATCTGGCTGTAACTATTGGGGATGAAAATCTTGTAAAAATGTGTTCATGCTTCCAATCTCTGCAGACTAATAACAATAACTTAGTAATAACCACCAATGTTTACTGAGTACTAACTTTGTGCCAGACAGTCCTAAGTTCCTTTATACGTTCATTTATATAATCTTCACGGCAACCCCGAGGAAGGCACTGTTTCTTATTATTCCCCCATCTCACAGATGTAGAAATGGAGGCACAGAGAAGTTAAACAATTTGCCTAGGGCAACATGGCAAGTAAGTGGTGAAGCCAAGATCTGAACCCACGCAGCCGGCCTCCAAGCCCACGCTCTTAACCACAAAGTGATACTGGGCCTTTACAAACTACTGACCATACAGAACGTTCACTTTTATCGAAAACAGAGTTACAAACCGGATATCAGTTTTTGAATAGGACTCTGTGTTCCCTTTCAGTATTCTCTGCTTTTAAAAACCATTAATGCAATTCAGGCTTCATGGAGCTAAATGCATATAAATCCCAATGGAGCACTAATAACCAAAATCCCTTCGAAGCCAGAACCTCATTTACGCGGGCAGAGGACTCTACAACAACCCACCCCCAGAACCAGCGCTACTGTTGCCACCTTCCCACCTCTTGCTGGTAAAAAGCCCTGTGTCGCAAATGGAGTGGACTTCAGTGATCTAAAAGGAGGGCAAATATTTAAGTGATTTCCCACATCTGATCTTCCATGTCATTTCCTCTCCTAAGCTTGACTGGACAATCTGATCAGCGCAGCAGAGTGGAAAAGACGCCCTCATGGCACCCAGTGATCCTTCGTCTGGGTTCAGCCAGAATGATTAAAGCTCTTCGGCTCCCATTTAGGTAAAGTCTTCTCCCTGAAAAGATACAGGAATCAGACTTCTAAGCTGAGGGGGAGCCGGTAGCTGAACAGTAATAAAGGGCACTTCCTATTATGTTTTATTTTTTGGAGATATACACCCACAAAAAGAGGACTCAGGGATAAGAGCTGAAAAGAATTTTCAAGGCTTTTACATATTTTTACATATAGTTTAAATATTATTATATACATATTATACAAAATATCTGTACATATAATGTAATGTACCTATATAATATACAATCTGTACATATAATATAATGTACATATAATACATGTAAAATACGCGAACATACAATGTATAATGTGTACATACTACATATGTTACAGAATTATATGTGAAATGTGTAATGTTTTAGTGCCTGTATCGTACCTATAAAGTATCTATCAAAAGGCAGTCAGGTGACACTTGCTGGGTGACCAAAGACTACAATATGGGTAACCATTCGCAGGCTTTCCATTCTCACTGGAAAACACCACCCGGATGCTTAAAACATCTGTAGCATAGAACAAGCTCAAGGAGAAACACGCTGGTGGTCTAGGCTTTGTTTACAAGTTCACTGCTCCGGCCGGTGGGCAAGAATTAAATGAAAGACAAAGCAGATTGCTGAAGCACGTTATTCTCTCAGTATTTCCTCTTGTTCGGGGGCAGGCGAAAGAATGGTCCCCCACAGATGTCTGCATCCTCGTCCCTGGAACCTGTGAGTATGTTTGCTTCCAAGCAGAGGGGACTCTGCAACTGTGATTAAGTTGAGGGTCGTGAGGTGGGGAGATGTGAGTGATGGGGGTGGGCTCGATGTGATCACAAGGAATCCTGACAGACAGGGGCAGGAAGGTCAGAGTCAGAGGAGATGAGAGGCAAGAGGCAGAAATCTGGGTGATGGGAGGAAGGGGCCACGAGCCAAGGAAGGCAGGTGGCCTCTGGAAGCCAGAAGACGGAGGGAATTTTCCTGTCAGAGCCTCCAGAGGGAACCAGCCCTGCTCACCTCTTGACCTCAGCCCAGTTAAACTGGTTTCAGACCGTGACCTCCACAGTTGTAAGCTAATATAGCCGTACTGTCTTAAACCATGAAGTCTGTGGCAATTTGTTACGAATATAGCTACTACAGAGTGAAAGGCGGGATTCTGGGCACAAAAATAAATGGAAAAAAAAAATCAAGTTGAAAGGAATATTACTCAAATGGTAAGGAAAGAGGGTTTTCTCAGCTCCTACGGTAGAAACTCAAGCTTTATTAGGTTTAAGGAAGACAAAATTTGGCTAGAAAGACATAGTGAGAGAAAAGCATATAATTAGGACAGGTGCGGGAGGACAGCCACTGCCCGGGCTCGAGCACGGTGGGGTGGGAGGCTTCTGACACACGGAGGAGCACAGGAAATATGTAAATGTGTTCAGCACAGTCTTTACAACGGCTGGGTTCCACCCTCAAGAGTTTTAGGTCTTCGGGTCTTAAAAGTTTTTTGGTCTTAGGATTCTCCTTACCAAGCCTTCCACTAATCCTAAGAGGAAACACACTCCCCCAAAGCCGAGGGGCAACCAATGCTGCCCAAGCTATTATTCACAAAGGATGCATCCATCTGGCAACATCCTTCTTTGAAGGATAAATATTTTAAACAGCAACTCCAAGAAAACATTTTAAAATTCTGTTTTAATCTTCCTGAAATGATCAGCTAACACTGAAGAGAAGGACTGGGAAAGGCTGGGCTGACCTAGGATCTGCCAAGAGGAAACACACAGATGTGGTGCAGGTTCAGGAAAGGTTGTGATGACCCATCAAAGATCCTTCCTCTTGCATGACCCAGCTGGGCTGGGGCAGCCCGGCTTTTCTCAGGGAGCCTGTTCCTCCTCTCCCAGAAGGCCTGAGGGCCCTCGCTGGACTCTGAGTCTATGGCCAAAGGGCCAGCTGATGGGCACTGCTCATTTTATTAGTGATGTCACGGATGCTAGCTACCAAAGAACTGAGGGCACCGTTGACACCATACTTATACACAGCACCCTTGTCAGTCAAAGCCTGAGACCACCAAGAATGGCCCTGCTGAAGGCTAAACGTCACGTGCATATTACACAGGAAACTTCTGGTCAAAGAACACAAATCAGAGTCAGAACAGAGGAGATACAACCTACCCTTTTCAAATTTCTGCCTAAGCAGCTGCTGTGAGGGAAGAGGTGCCAGCTGGGCTAGGTACTCTACGAAGGGGGCTCTGTTTTGTTCACTGAAGGCACACTCAGTGCCCAGAGAGCCACCTGACATAGGGCAGGCACTCACATTTGTGGAATGAGCAAGGGAATGAGTGAAAGGAGGCTGGAATTTGTTTGTTTTATAACTACAATATGGCAAATCTTTAAGACAACTCGCTGGAACTCTTCCTGGTCGCTGAAATGAGATCTCTGCCCTTTGAACCCCCGCAAAGAGGGCCGGTTTGATGCTCTCATATGCTATTCTTCTCAGAGTTGGGCCGCCATTACTCAGTTCTTAATGAGTTTCCTCTCCAAAACAAACTATGAAAGGCTAAGGGTTGAGCCTGCCTTGTCTGTCATGTATCTGTGGCAGCCAGTCCAATGTCTCCCACGAAGTAGGTGCTCAATAAATACTAATAGATTTGAATCGGCAAAGCATCTTTTCTTCAATTTTTCTGGAGAGGTGGGGTGACTTGGATCATAGTAGATCACAGTAGATCACAGTAGATCAATATACTCTTTTTATTCAAACTCATAATATCCTATACAAGAACTAGTGTAAAATAAGAAGTGATCCCCCAATAGGAAGAAGGATTCTCTAATATCCTAGTGATAAATCAATATCCTAGGCTTTTCCAGAAGCAAAAAGCATTTTTAAGTCAATTTTTTATTTTTAATTCAATTTTAAGTCCATTTAAGATTTTTAAGTCAATTTATCAATACAAAAGCCTTGATACTAATATAGATTTATACACATATACATAGGACTAGATTTACTAATAGGCTTTCCCTATCTTTGAAGTAAGAAGAGATAAAAATAAAATGCAGATTGCATTGAACAAATAGCATATGGCATGCTTTATAAATATATACATTTTTGTCTCTCTCTACCTCACACACACAAACCCCAGACTCAGTCTTTCAAGATACTGGCCCCTTGCCCTACTTTGAGGTGTCCAAACAGAAACCTTCGGGATCTCTGACGCTGTCATTTCCTTACTGACTGTCTGGAGGGAAGCTTGTCCATTCCCACCAGTCAGGAAATGCGCTGGATGCTTGGTGCTCAGAACACAGCGAGATGCTTTTAATGCCCCTTTCCATGAAGGCTGGAGGTTTCTCTCAGCACATTAGGTCCAGCTTAGAACTGGCCATTTGCTGTGTCTGCATCCAGGGGCCCAACAGGGGCCGGAGATGCTAACAAGCACTGATCAAAAGTCTCCGTCAATAGAATTCCCTACTTTTCTTCACTGAACATTAGTGACTGAGAAATGAAAGGGTCGAAGGGTAGCTGCGTGATGGAAAGTGGGCAGGCAAGAGAGCCACACACCAATCTTTTGATTTCTGCATGTGCTAGGAACTCGGTGCCTTGGAAGAACAAGGGAGGACAATTAACATTTACTGAGTTTGTAGGAAGATCAAACAAATTTATTTTTTTTTAACAGTCCTGCCTGCCAGGTATTCCTTTCTAAAATTTAGTTTTCATTTTTATCAAAGTTATATTTGCACATATTTGAAGAGCCAAGAATTCTAAGGGCTTATTCCCAAACGCCGCAGGCCCCAACCCAATCCTGCCGCAGTCTGCTCCGTGGAGGCAACCTGCTCTCACCTCCTCTAGTAGGATGGCGCTCTCTCTCTCTCTCTGTATCTTTAAATAAGATACTGGTATGGCTATGTCTTGGAGTTTTGTGTGCTTTTTCATTTTAGGTATTATATATTAACTCTGCATTGCAGAAGAAAAACACTCAGCTCTTTCACACCTCATTCCTCCCACACCGCCATTCTGCGCAGGCATATGGCCCACCGTCATCCCAGTAAAGGTAGATTGAGACGTTCATTGGCTCGCCCTATTATGTGTGAATGCAGAGACGGTGATTACTTTTCTTTTCCTGTGCAACTTTTTGTTTTTCCTGGCTTTAATAGCTGTGTTGACTTTTCATCTGTGTTGTTGCTACACACGTGTGCATTCCCACACTCTCCTCCTGTTGTGAGGGACGTGGAAGGCATGTGGCAGCGGTCATGAGTGTGCACTGCCTGGGTTCAAATCTCAGCTTTGCCACTTACTGGCTATGGAATTTTAGACTCATTATTTAAGCACTGGGTGCCTCAATTCCCTCATTTGTATAAGGAAGATAATAATGATCAACTGTCTAATGGCCACTCTTAGGATGTAACTGTGAATACATGTCTGCTTAGAAGTGTATATGATACATGCTGGCTTTGCAATAAATGTAAGTGATCATGATGGCTATTGTTAGGGATTCAATTATTATACCCTGCTAAAGTCTCCCCTGGAGCCTTCTGATCTGCTCCAATCTGGATGGATCAGCTCCGGGAAGATTGCAGCATAACTGGGCTTGCTTTGGGATGGTCATTCTCTGGCACCCTGGGGAGACTCTGCCTTTCTCTAATGTTACGTCTCCTGCTTCATCTCCTACCTTGTCTTGGCTTACTTCTCATTTTGGTGGAATGTCCTCTACTAGCGGAAGGCATCATTCTTCTACCGTGAGGTTTGATGGATGGTATGGCCAAACATCAGATTCTAGGTTGAAAATTATTTTTGTTCAAGCTTTTGAAGGCATTGCTCTTCTGGTTTCTAGAGCTACTGCCAAAATATATGATGTCATTCTAACTCCTGATTCATACTGTGTCTCTCTCTGAGCTTTGAGGATCTTCTCTTGTCTCCATCTCTCTGTCAGGCCCTGAGAGTCTTGGTATGACTATAATTTTGTTCATTGCCCTGGGTACTTAGTGAGTCTTTGCAATGTGGAAATGCACATTTTCTTACGTTTTTCTCTGAAATTTTCTTTTTTATTTTAGGAGGACTCAACTTTAGTTTTCAATTCTCCTACTGACTTCTACATTTCTGCTATCACATTTCTAATTTTTAAGAGCTCCTTTTGTTCTCTGAATATTCCATTTTTAAGCGAGTCTTCGTTTTTGTTCCAAAACCATTAGCATCTTTTACTTCTCTGAGGATGTTAGAGGCAAGTTCTTTTTTTCATATTTTTTTCTCCCTCCACACTCTAAAGTTCCTTCAAGCTGCATCTATTGTTTTTGTTTTTGCTTTGGTCCTGCTTTGCAAATAAATGCCTGGTGCTTCTTGGATGTGTGCTGGTGTTTCAGGAAGAGCTGCTGAGAGCCCTGTGTGTTTGTGGATGCCCCTTGTGGAAGGCTAGGGCTTTACCTCACTGTCACTGTAAAACTGTGCTGTTAGTATAATAGCATTTTGACAGGTAACTGAGCTTAATGCTTGTTAACAGGCTACCTTTAATCAAAAGTCTATTAACTATACTTCTTAGGTAAGGTAACAGAGGTACCAGGAAAGGGGCTCACTGGAGAGTGACTTATGTGCTCTGTTTCTTGGGCAACCTCTGTCAGTCTATTAAGCTCTTTCCTCACGGGCTGGTAAGTTCCCCACAGTGGCTATTCCCATCATCCCGCAAGGATGGGGGTGGTAACTCAAATGGCTAGGATTCAGGGAGGCAAGTCATTGAAGAAGGTGGGGGTCCTCAGTACCCAGCTAGTAAACTTCCCCTTCATCCCCAAAACTAGAGATCTTCTGCTTTATCTTCCTGAGAGAAATCTTTAGCCTTCTCTCAAGATGAAGGCTTGTTGGTTACTGGGCTATAGCAGTGCATGCTATACAGAAACCGGGGAGAAAATCTGGAGTTCTGCTTCCTGTCTTTACCACTCATCCTCCACTCGCCACAACAAAGGGAACTGGTACAACTAAGGCCCAAACACTATAGTTTAGGTTGGGTTGCTTCTTGGCTTTCCCCACTGCCAACTTGGATTTCAGCTTTCTGGGGTCTGCTTAGAGTAGCTACCACTTCCCCAACAGCTTCTTGGCTTCCAAAAGTATGTCTCCTCTCCCATTCATTTAGTCCTTAATTAATTTATGCCACAATAAATAAACAAACACAACTTTATCCAGACTATAATGGCATCTTGAGAGGTGACTGAGATTAATGCTTGTGTTCAATCTTCCATCTTTAATCAGAAGTCTGTTAACCTTACTTCTTAGGCAAGATAATGTGAAGTACCAGGAGAAGGTGTGTAATGTGTTGAAGCTCACAAAACCAGTAAGAAATGAAATCAGAACCTGAACTCAGGTGGGCCTGATCCTTAAGTCCTGCCCTTTTCATGAGAGCATACTCCTCTCCAAAGGAGTGTGGGGCCTCTTCCAACGGGGGCCATCTATTAGAATGCGTTCCACTTTGGGATCTGTGCCCGGATAAATACCATCAGACCTTGAAGATTCAGGTCACCCCTCTCAGCCTACTGGTCACCACACCCCATTCCACCCCTTGTTCCAAATGTCTCACTTTTGTTCCATGAATCCTACCCACAGCTCTTGCTCTGCCCTCTGACCTTGTTTGAAACCATTCCTGACATGGAAGGGAATGGCTCCAATAGAGGGGTCCTTTGTCCAGTAACATGAATGCCAACTGTCACCTTTTTCAGTGATCAAAATACTCCCAGGAAATAAAAATAAAAAATAAAAAGAAACCCTTCTCAGAAAATGTCTGAGGTCTTTTAAGTCAAAGAGAGGGATATTTTTAGGGCTCGCTCACCAACAGTCATGGCCTTCTCCTCATGACCAACCCTAGACCCCACAAGACAAACCTGTCCTGTGGATCCCAACCAGCTTCACTCAGTCTATGGTGTATCGCTAGCGGATCAGTGCACAGGCTCTAGAGACACAAGCCTTGGGTTTGAATCCAGATTTGTCACTTTAGTATGTGTGTGCACTTTGGGAAAGCCACACAAGTTCTCTAAGCCTTGATTTCCTCTTCCATATAAGGACAAGCATCATAGGAGTCATGTTATTGAGTTATTAGTTTAAGTGAGATATTGATGTTAAGCATCAAGCATAGTACCTAGTAGTACATAGTTAATAAATGCTAAGTCCTATTTTATTTTTCTTATCATCACATTCAAGAAATGTTTATACACACACACACAAAGAACTTTGTAACCGTATGCTGAAAAACACAAACTAGACTTAACTCTGGTGATCATTTTGCAACATATCCACATACCAAATCATTATGTTGTAACCTTGAAACTAATTATCATGTCACGTGTCAACCGTATCTCAATTAAAAAGAAGAAATGTTTACATGACAAATTCATGAGAGATTTGTTGAAATATCTACTATGTTCAAGGAGTTGGGTTATCCTTTGTGGAGGACAGAAAATGAACAACGATCAGCTCTACCTGTAAAGGGCCTGTGGTCTGGTGCCAGGCGGGGCGAACACGCAGGTACCCTGCCGGATGTTGCTGGAACGGATTACCCGGCAGCCAGCGCGCACGGCTCTGGGGCCTTGCAAAGGCCTCGGGGCTCACTATGGGCTTACCTCAGTGTCTCTAGGGTCGCTCCCAGCCACTAAGATGTATTCTGGGCAGAGAAACTTCGGTTATGTAAAAGTTTAAAAAAGTGAGATGATGCAAGCTACTTGAAGGATACCGGAGATAAACGATCTATTTATATTTTCATGGTGAAGACATAAATAGAAAAAAACACAGCATCAAAGAAGTGTTCCTTAAAATATACATACAGCATGGATGAGAGATATACGCACAGCATAAACAGATGCTAACTATATACCTTTTCACATCAGCCATAATTCTGCAAGACTCATCAAGGAGATTTACCAACCACACTATAGTTACAGAAATTAACCCTCTGACAAATTGGGGCATGATGTGCTTGGGTGATATATTTTTAAGACATTTTGTAATAGGACTGTCAAAACAATAATGAGGAGCTCCTAAATCCCAGCCTTGGCTATTAGCCCACAGACATTATACACACAGAGGACAATGTTGTTTTATATAGCATTTATTCATTCAACAATTTATTGAGTACCTACTAAGTGCCGGGGATTGTCTGAGACCTGAAGACACAGCACAAGCAATACAAAATTCTTGTCTCCAAGGGGGTATGTTTGCCGGCAGACACTAAACATACTAATAAATAATATTTTTATAGAACTAAAGACATGTATAAAGAAAAGTAAAAAAGGGTAATGGACTTGAATGATATACTTCAAATAAGGGGAGCTGAGTTTAAAAAAAAAACAACTCGCTTTAGGATTTGAATTCTTTGAAGGATAAAAACAAACAGACAGGAAAACAAAACAAAACAGGAAAAGGCAAAGATTACAAAAGCAAGCATTAGAAAGGAGGGTAAAGAGTTTGGGAACTTATAAAATAGGATCAACGAAGGATATTCAACAGAAATCTTGGTTCTAAAAAACCTTGTTTCTTTTCTCCCTCACTCCCTCCAATAACAGGGAGGGGGGCCCCCAGTGCCTGACAGGTAGCACCCAGTCAGGGAGAGGAACAGGCTGCCCTGGGAGGGCTTGAGCGCACATGGGACTAGAAGCTCATACTGGCACACAGATGGCCTGGAGATCTGGGGACGGCTCATGTTCTTGCCGGCGAAGGGGAGCAGGGACCGAGGCTGACACTGAGGGTCCCATTTCCGATTTGGAATGAGGCACAGACCTTAGTGAGCTGGCAAAAGAGGGTGCTAAGAAATGTCAGGTTTGGCCTTTAACTTAATGAATCCATCCCGGTTCAGCATCCACGACTTTATCGAGGAGCACTGAATTTATCCCAGGTCTCCCAGACTACTTAAAACCAAACGATGGTATACTTGTTTTCAGTGAGAAATAGAGCTGTCCCTGAGCCCAGGAGGCGGCATGCCTGGCACTTTACACACATGAATTCAGTCCTCACCACACTCCGAATGTAGCTGGGATTAGTATTACCCCCATTTCACAGGGGGTGAAAGGGATGAGGCAGGATGAGTGAAATGATAGCCAGTGAGTGCACAGCTGTAATTCCAACCCAGGCAGCCTGGCTCCAGATTTCATGCTGCTAACCCTAAGCTTACAAGCCAACTGCAGGAGCTGCCAAAAAGAGGGACAGTCTAGAAGGTTCTTTGGGGCCACTGGATGTGTGGTGGTATCATTCATTGACTGTTCTGTGGAAGTTAAAGCACATGACTGCATTTCACCTGCTTTTAATCCAGTAATTTCACCATCCGACTCTTCCCTAGGAGATGTCCTCCTTTATTTGGAACCTGTTTTTGTTCGATTGTTTTCCAGGTGTGGTGCTTGAAGTACAAAGGACGAGCTGCTCTAACTTTCTGAATGAAGAAAGCAGTGATTGGAGTACATCTGATAGAGCAAGTTACACATTTTCTAAGACGGTATAGAAATCAGAGGTGATCGATCCGTCTCCAAAGCATTTTAGGTAACTCTAGCCCACATTTTGAATGTGGGGAGGCCACATTCTTTTAATGAAGTGTCAGCCAACCAGTCGCTACATAGCGGTAAAAACTGTGGGGCCGAGGACCCTCCTGGTTTACTTCTCCTCCAACCTCTGTGCAATTAGCGTTAATTATTTCTCACATGCCGATTTTGAGAAGCACCAGGCTGGCAAGTGTGCGCATGCTCGATCTTGCCTTATAATGTTCATTCCATTTTATTTTTAGGACATGGTTGGTTACATTAAATTCCAGTTTTAATTCCAAGTATTCCTTCTCATGTTCTTGGTCCCCTTTTCGAACCCAGGCAGGGGACAAATACCTTCTGATTATCGTGTGCCAAAGACTGTGCTCGGGGTACGAAGATAAGACGTGGGTGCCTACCAGGAGGGAAGGGAAGGAGGAGGCGGGGGAAGGGGGCAGCCCCAACGTCTAACTGCCCGCTCCGGATGGGATGAGGCGGGAAGAGTGGCTGACCACGAGGAACGCCGCCAACAAAACGAAGCCGAAGATGCACCTGGGCCACTGTTGTCTTCCTCCTGCTCTTCAATCTCAAGGTCCTCAGTACTAAGAACAAGTAAAGGAGATGTGATGGGTCTCACCTCCCCACCCTAGGTATCCTCTGATAAAAATACCTATAGGGAGCTAGGGAAACCACAACGGTTTTAACAGATTGCGAATCCAAACCCCATTAGGCATTCTTTTGAAAACCTTTCCTCTTCTCCAGAGCAGAGGAGCCACAGACCAGAACCCGAGGCCACGGGAGGCGGACCGCTGATGGGCAACGCTGGAGCAGATAGGGAGACGACGTGACCCCACTTCCTCATCTCACAGGTGGGGAGTAGGTTCTCAGAGAGCAGTGATTCTTCCAAGGTCACACAACGAGTTAGTGGCACAAGCACTGCAACCTGCATATATCCTTCTCTAATTCTCATGGTAATCCTGTAGCCTTGATATTAAGGGCAGCCACGGATATATCCCCAAAACCATGAGAGCCCACGGAAATAAGAACATTGAGAGCGAAAGAAACCCCCTAGAAAACCTCAACATTCTCCTCTGTGTTTCCCTGCCCCTCCCTCTCCATCCTCGGTTCCAACTTCCTATTCTACTCGAAAACTCCTCACCGTCTCAATCTGCCGAAGCATGAAAGACTTCTATTTAAAAACACCACTTGGATCCTGAAAACAGGATGGCCTCCTTGGCATCATCCTATGCCTGTGCCTCGGTTAAACCGTGAGTAAAAAACATGGAAAACAACGCCTCCCTCTTTGAATGAAGTGTCAGCCAACCAATCGCTACATAGCGGTAAAGACTGTGGGGCCGAGGACGCTCCTGGTTTATTTTTCCTCCAGCCTCTGTGCAATTAGCGTTAATTATTTCTCACGAGCTGATTTTGAGAAGCACCAGGTCAACTGAATGCAGCCGACAGTGCCAGACAACACAAATGCCAAGACAAAGGCACAATTCAACTGGCCCAAATGCTCCCCTTCCTCTGAAGCCCCCTTCTTCAATTTGAAAGCTTCCCCACGTGCCAGCTTTATGTCTGCTGCGGTTCACGCACACGGAGGAAATTTCAGAGGCCAGGAAAGCAGGAAAAGCACCACGTGGCATTGAACAAAAGGCACGTCTGCTGTTCTGCGCTGATTCTGGTCCTTCGCAAATGAGCCTGGAATGCCCCGCCGGAGGGTGGGGACAGAAGGAGGAGCCTGGCACGCTTCTTCCCTCGTCCCCTAGGGTTTGTTAATCTCTTTATGCTCTCTTCCAAGGTAATATTCAAATCCGCCACACAGTTCAATTTACTTCGTTTGGGACTCTAATTGAATAAATCTAAAATAACAACAGAAACGCTGGCCCGGAGCCTCGGCCAAATTTTTCATAGACACTTGAGACACACTCTGGCTGTTTTCCTTCTGCCTGCGAGCAGGGAAAGGCCCTCTGGTCCAGTCCCCAGTTCCACACCAGTGGCAGGATGACTGCCCTTCATTGTTTCAGAGGTGACTAATAGTTACTGCTGGGTGAAAGGTTTCCAGGATAACCTAGGAAGAGTTTAAGTATTCTTGAAGGTGGAAAGGATGTCTTGCCCAAGGCAACTAGTGAAGTGTTTAAAGCAAAGGTATTTGGTAAGGTGTCCTTTTGTGCCTCATGTCACTTTCTTCAGAAATCGTTAAGATCTGGGTCAATGTAAGTTCACCTGGTCTACATTAAGGCGAGCCCTTGATCGTCCTGGAGCTCTTCCCGTTTGTAAACACGCAGAGGATGACACTACAGTCAACCTGCCACACATTCGAGCTTCTCTCAGTCCTTTTGCAAAGGATAAGAATGTTTTAAAAATTATAGTATTATCTACTGGAATGAGGAATGCAGGGTGAAACCTTAGGAACATCATGAGATAAAACGAACCACTGATAATGAGTTTAAAACTGGTAGATCAAACGTTGGCCCTCCAAGCTTTTCTCTGGGGAGGGTATCACCTAAGGATGCTTTTAAGGAAATCACATGCTAAGCATGCTGAGAGGCTTTTAAAGATCACATGTGTAGAAATGCTGACATTCTTTCAGCTATTTGAAGACGAGGGTTAAAAGGAATCAGTGCACACAACGGGCACCTGTCAAGGAAAGGAAGGAGCAGGCCCAACAGTGGCCGTGCTGTGGCTAATTGGTGATCGAGTTGTGGAGGGATCCCGTCTTACTGACAAACATAAGGAACCTTCTCCCCCTGAGCGCTGCCCTATGGCAGGATGGTCACCAGAATGAACATTCCTGCTTCTCAGTGTGCGGGTGTTTTCATTATATGTTCACCATATATTCTTAATAAGAGTTCAGAAACCCTTCATCATGGGTTCAGTTTATGCCCAGCAAACACTTTGGGCCAAAGACCTCTTCTCTCCTCGACAGACCAAGGGGTCTTCAGCTTCTCAGTGATACTACCAGGCACTTGACCCTAGCCTCCTCTAAGCTTTTCTTTCACTGGTAGAACTATTCCGAGTGTCTGATTCCCTTTCCCAGGCCCTTGCGCCTTGAGCTGGACTAAAAAAGCCCAGGTTCCACGACTGCTCAGGTGCAGACTGTGCCAAGCAGGCCATGCTGAAAACGGGCT
Source organism: Enhydra lutris kenyoni (assembly GCF_002288905.1). NCBI lineage: Eukaryota > Metazoa > Chordata > Mammalia > Carnivora > Mustelidae > Enhydra > Enhydra lutris. Next base: position 5,785,087 of record NW_019154132.1, on the reverse strand, counting down.
CCTAACCACGGGGAAACGTGCAGGTGCAGGTGCCCAAATCCCGCAGCAGAACACCTGGGAACTAAGGCTCACACTTCAGTGGGAGCCAGCTGGTCGCCTTGTTTTTGGAGGTAAGGGCAGCACGTGCCAAGTTACCGCAACAGGTTACCCGCTGCTATCCTCAGCGTAGCCGGGAAACATCACCCAGAAGAACGAACGTGGGCATCTCTACCTGCATCAAGCCTCCATGTGCCTTAAATATCCCACAGCCCATGCATTTCAGCTCCTATGTGAGGTTTTCCCTTCCTCTATTCGTCTTATGCCCCTCTGATCTCACATCTTGTTTCTAATCACAGCTCAGAGTGAAACACATGTAAGGTAATTACTCCTCGGTGCTCTATGGTAGCACTCATTGATTAGAAATCATTTTCAGAGGGAACACTATAACAAGGAGTTTTGATCAAAGCTGGATTATTATTTCAGCTCCTCGTCTCACCCACATCCATTTGCTCCCTCTTCCAGGAAGAAAATTTGTGTGCGTGTTATGTGCGTGAAGCCAGATCATAAGGGAGGTAAGAGTTTTTCTTAGAGTGGGACGATTTATTTCCTTCATCTGAAAGAACTCTTTCTTTAAAAAGCTGCCAATCAAGCTTCTTCCTGAATCTCATGTTCCAAGCTTTTCATTCCCTTCTGTCCCATCTCTCTGGGGATGGGGGCCATGTTTATGGTGCGATGGTGAGCGTGGCGGGGTCGGGCCCAGCCGGGGCCAGGGGAGGCATACTGGGTCTACAAGGCCGTGGTGCTGGAGTGTCAGGAGGACCCAGAGGGAGCTCGGAAAGCCAGCGCTGGGCTGTGGAAGGTTTGCTGAGCCCTGTGAGCTCCCCCACAGCCCCCATCCTTCTGTGCCCGCCCTACTGGCCCAATGGACTCCAATCATGAGCACTGACATGGCACCGTGTGTTCCAAATCCACCCTTCTTTTGAGTTGTTTACAGCTGTGTAAAGTACTTTCTTATCTAATCCTAGAAAGCAGGCAACCGAGGTCTGCCACAGAAGCTGGAGTGAGAGGCACAGGAGGAAGTTCTATTTTTATTTTTTGACATTTAAAAAAACCTTCCATTCTTCTTCCTGAGGTGCTGGGTTAGATTCTACACGCGGGGCAGAGACAGGAAACGCCGGAATATCAGCTCTCAATTACTGTTTTAAAGGGGAAGGAATAACTTGAGATATTCCAAAAGGGTTTAAAATTAAGAGTTTTATTTTTTTCAGCCCAAGTTCTATCTCAGAGTAAACCATCATTAGCCCTTAATGCACACGATCGGAAAGCTTAAACAATGGTCAAGTGACTTAAAAAAAAAAAGACATATCTGGGATTGAGAATATTCCCAAGAGCAATATAGCTGGATTGTCTTGGATCAGCACAGCTCATGCGTAAGCCTCTACTGTTGTATGTTTATAGTTCTCCGCAGTAATGAACTTGTTCCCCGAAAATGGGAAATTACTGCTTCATATATATATATATATATATGTAGGACACGTTACCCGTGGACGTGTTAGAATCCATACACACACACGTCCACATACATGGGCACGTATGTAGATTGGCATATGGTCGTCCCCACGCCCTGTCTGCAGTTTTGCTTTCCGTGGTCCCAGTTATCTGTGCTTAGCTGGGGTTGGAAGCAGACAGTCCCCCTTCTGGTGTATCCTTGGCAAGTCAATCGTAGCCTAACACTGTGTCACAGCACCCATGTCACTCACCACACGTTGTCTCGTTGTGTGTGCATTCTGTCATGCCACATCATGACAAGGGTGAGTGCAGTACGGTAAGGTGTTTTGAGAGACGAAGACAGAACTTTTATTACAGGATATTATTATAATTTTTCTACTTGATTATTGCTACTCTCATTCTGTACCTCATTCATAAAGCTTTATCACAGGTGTGCACATATAGGAAAACCAGAGTATATATAGGGTTTGGTATTATCCACGGTTTCAGGCATTCCCTGGGGGTCCTGGAACATTCCCCCTGTGGATAAGGGGGGACTCCTGTAAGTCCATGGCTAAGAAGATTTTATTCATTCAACGAATATTTACTAACCATCTAATCTAATGATTGGTAAGTACTGAGGGTAATCGATCAGTAAGACAACATTCCTACCCTCGAGTTTACAGTCTCGCGGGAAACACATGAAAACACAAAGTACAATAAAATGTTAGTGGCTTTTTGATGGACGTACATATAGGCAGAGTGGCCACCAATATGAACAGCTATCCCTGGAGGACGGGGTGTCATGAGAGGTTTCCTGACCAAGGGAGCCTTGAGTTTACTGTTCAGGTTGCCTGGTGGCCTCTGTACTTGAACTCTTTGATACCTTGTAACCCACGCTCAGTACGTGTAGTCACTCACGGATAACCATTTTGGATAAGCAAGCATGTTCTGTGTGAGTTCCCCGGGGCTAACATTAATCCCGACTTTCGTCACCGGCCCTTGGCATCGAGGGCATGCAGCCTGGGAGTGTGCTGTCCTTAGAACCGTTGACACACAGAATACAATGGACAGCGAGAAGCCTGCTGAACAGCATCAGCTGGTCTGCCTCCCCTCTCTGTGATTCTGGGATGACACACCACTGTGAGTAAGAAGAGCCCCAAGGGAATTGAATTGTGTTTTGAAAATAAGGACAATCTTCCAAAACAGCTGTTCACTCCCCTCCTAGCACTCCTCCCAACAGGAAGAGAAGCTGGCCTGTCTCCAGCCTGCACCAGGAGCAGGGCAGCGGGGCCTTCGTCGTAAAACCTGGGCCATTGGCAACTTCGGCACGAAACCTCTGCTGTTCCTTATGTGAGCAGGTCAGACCTCAAGTCTGCTACACTGACCTGGAAATGTACAATTCTGGTGCTCCAAGGAGGAGGCATGGCCAACTGTCAGGTTTAATTTGGCTGTTCTGCATGTGAAGCAGAGTCTGAGCTGCTGAGACCCCTTTAAGGCCTGCCATGACTACCCAAGAGCTCTGCGAGCTCAGGCCAGTGAATCAGACTCTCTGAGCCTCAGTCCTCCCCCCATATCAGTACATAATATAGTCTGTCATACGGAGCTGGTGCATGATAGCACACGTATGCACACACACACACCCTAAGAAAAGTACCCACAGGGCGCCTGGGCAGCTTAGTCCATTAAGTGTCTGCCTTTGGCTCAGGTCATGATCCTGGGGTCCTGGGATCGAGCCCCGCTCCAGGCTCCCTGCTCAGCAAGGAGTCTGCTTCTTCCTCTGTCCCTCACCCCACTCATGCTCTCTCTTGCTCTCTCTCTTCAAATAAATAAGTAAAAATCTTAAGGAAATTAAGAAAGAAAAAGAAAGAAAGAAAAAAAGGGAAAGAAAGGGAAGGGAAGGGAAAGGAAAGGAAAGGAAAGGAAAGGAATGGAATTACTCTCAGAGGGCTACAGGAAAAAGAGACCTCAAAGGCACACCCTCACAAAAAAGTTAAAGAGTCCTAGAGTGAAGCAGATTATTAGCAAATGGGGCATGATTAAAAAAAAATTATTCAGAAACCCACCACTTGAATTGGGAGTTGATTAGAGAGACAGCGTACCTTCGGGAAAGTATGGGACCCTTGGGCACTACAGCTCTGAAGCAAGGGGAGGAAAGCAGGTGACCCTTCAAAGAACCCCGTGTTCTAGCCAGCCGCCCAGGACCTGAAGCAGCAGACAGGCAGCAGATCCCCCCACGGAGGGGAACAGGCCACATCTCTAATGGGGAGTGACAGACTGGCTCTGAAGGGGCCCTTACCTGCCAGTCAGTGAAATGTTCCAAGGACCTCGTGTACCATCTTTAGGCCCTACACCTCCAGAGAGAGCCCTCACTGGCTCTGTTCTCACAGACCCATTTGCAAAGAGAGAGATAAACGCTGATTAAAGAAGAGAGGAAGATCGGTCTGATTCCCCAGTTCACAAAATGTGGCCTTTCCCAGGCACTACGGTTCCCTACAGGCTATCTATGCAAATGGCCCACTGAAGTGGGAACCTTATTTAAGCAAGAAGCAGCTACTTCTCATTCCTGAAAATTCCTCCAAATATCCCAAATATGTCTGACATGATTCCCGGATGAGCGCAAATCTTTAGAAGTTCTTTAAGTGCAGGGAATAAACAATATAACATTTCATATGCAAATTTCAAATAATCACTGAGGCCACCAGTCTGGCTTCTGATGAAATAACTCCCACGACAGGACAACAGGATGGGAGGTACAAAGGTACAGTAACAGGCACTGGGACCGAAGGCTGAAGAAACACGTGTTAAAATAAAAAATTCAATCACCTTGCTTTAAACTATTTGGATGTACTTTAAAGAACTTCAACTCCTTTTTGACTCAGAATGCTGCTTTTCAGGGAGGGTTATTACATCAGTTTTTTAGATGATGAAACCAGTGGCTCAAAGAGCCTGGGTGAGCTGTCCAAACAGAGAGGCTGGCCTTAGAATGGAGGTCTCTTTCTTCTGTGTCAATAGACCTAATTGCACATGCTCTTAAGAAGTAGATTTTATCTTGCTGTGGGCTTGGCTGCCAGTTATGTGTGGCATGATGCCTACCACCCTTGCTGCCCCCTAAGTGTATGTGCTGGAGCCCCATGAGCAGGCCTCTGAAGACTGGACCAAGGATGGGGGTTGGCCATGCAGCAACTAGTGGCTTGAGCTCTACCCAGCAGAGACCCCCCCAACTACCACCCTCCACCATCATGGCAGTGACTCTACAGACCAATCAGATCCTCTCTCCCCTAGAAAGTCAGATATGCCACAAGAGAAAGAGAATCATGAGGAACCAGGGAGAGAGGCACCATCATGGTCTAGCCCTGAAACGAGCCTCCTGGGTGCAGCTAGTAAAGTACCTATCCCGAGAGAGGTCAGTTCTCAGGGAGGCCTGGTCTGGGAAGACTGGGTTGGGGTCATGTCTCCCTTACCTGTGGTATATTTTTGCAGCAAGCTTCAGTCCCTGAACTAGCTCTTTTCATTATAACCCCCAAAAGCAAAGTGTATGATTCTCTTCCAGTCCTGTGCTAGACTATGGCCTCAGAGAGCGACCACACAGGACCCTCTCCTTGTATATGCTGCAGCATCCCCAGGCAGAAGTCACTGCTCCAAGGGGCACTCCTTGTTATCATGGCCCACCTTAGATATCAGACTGGGACCAAAATCAAGAGCTACCCATAAAGTTCCTATAAGGAGCTGTTGTGAGCTGAATTTGTCCCCCAAAATTCATCTGTTGAAGTCCTAACTTCCAGCACCTCACAATATGGCCTTATTTAGAGATAGGGTCTTTATGGAGGTGATTAAGGTAAAATGAGGTCATGGGGTGGGCCCTAATCTGACTGGTGCCTTATAAGAGGAGGAGATTCGGACCAGACACACACAGAAGGAAGACCCTGTGAGGACACACAAGCCAAGGAGAGAGGCCACAGAAGGAGCCAACCCTGCTGACACCTTGATCTCGAACTTCTAGCCTCCGGAGCGGTAAGAGAATAAAATTCTGTTATTTAAAACACCCCGTCTGTGGTATTTATTAGAGCAGTCCTAGCAAGGTAATGTGGAAGCCTTCATGTTGGGTCTCTAGAAAGACACCAAAGAAGCCGGCAAGCGATTTAAAGCCATACACTAGAAGCAATATGGCGGTCTGGTAGGAACAAGTTCTGGGCTCAGGCTGCTGGGGTGGAATGCTGGCTCTGTCACTTAGAGGCTGTGTCTCCTTGGGTGAGATGCTCTACCCCTGCTGTCTGGTGTCTGAGTCTGAAAGGGAGCCCACAACACTGCTCGTCCCAAGGTGGGTAGCGAAAGTGTAATGAGGTCAGTTGAGTAAAGACAGTGCTGGGCTGGAGCCACTGGACACCGCCCTCAACCAGTTTGTGTTCAGACACCATCAAACAACTGACCGGATGGGATATGTCGAGCCTGGGAACACTGGTACCTTCCTAGTCCTCCTCATCAGGAACAGCTTAGTCTGACCCGACCATCTGATGCTCCTCCTTCTGTTCTGGATTCTTCTTCCTCTGTGAGTTTGCCATACTCCTGGGAGTGTCTTGGGCCACTGTGTGCCGGGATGGAGGGTTGCATGTGTCTATCTGTCTCCCTGTACACTTGACTGAAGCTCTCTTTAGCCGAGAGGGTTTATGGAAAGTATTCGTACAGAGGCTTCACTTCTTATTGATATGTTCTATGAAATTCTCCTTGCCATCTGGTGCCCGGCATGGCTCTTCTTGATTTGGGAGGCTCTCTGGGTTCTCTCTGACATGGGAGCTTCTTGTGCCAACGCAGTGGGTCAGAAAGTGTAACTCACAGATTGAAGGAGACACTTAGGCAGCAAAGTTCCTAAGTGCCAGAGAAAGTACTCTGGCACTTAGGCTAACAAAGAGGCTCTCAAGGGACAGAAACAGGAAACCGCTGGACTTCCTGGGTACCTCTGTTGGGCTCTGGGGCAAGAAAAGGAAATCTACTCCCGGAGTCCTGCTGGCTCCTCAGGGATGGGGAATTTGTTTCAGGAGCCAGACGGCCAGGGAGAGGCAGGCCTTTTGGCCACAGGAAACCACAGGAATAAGGGACCTGGCTGACCTCTAGACTCCATCTTGGCCTCTTGTCTCCACTTCCGTCTGTATATCTGCCTGGCTCTCTTCTCTGTAGAATGCCGTTCTGTGCCTCTTTGCTTCTCAAGGCAAACAGATAACGTGGAAGACAGTTCTGTCAAAAGAATGACTGAATCCCTGTCATCCCCAACTGTAAATTCTCGTAGTGGGTCAAGCATCTGTCTGGGTCCAATCAGCTGAGACTAGGGGCTAGGGACAGGGTGTAGAGAGGAAGCCCCACTACACAACATGGCTGCTAGGGCCCACTGCTCTGGATTGGGAGAGCGGAGAGGCTCACAGACGTTTTTATTTCTACCTATTTATTTATATTATTTAAAAAAAAAATTTTTTTTTTCCAAGAAAGTGGGTAGGTGGAGGAGAGAGGCAAAGGGAGAGGGAGAGAGAGAATCCCAAGCAGGCTCCATACCCAGTGCAGAGCGTGACCTGGGGCTCGATCTCACAACCCTGAGATCATGACCTGATAAAAGAGATGGACGCTCAACTGACTGAGCCACCCTGGTGCCCGAGAATAGTATAGTTTAGATATTTACAGTTCTTTGTATTTAATGATGGGCATGCTAAAGTATGCCTATCATATGACATATACATACTCTCGTGATAAAGTTAATGATATGCACACTGAAGTATTTGGGGGGAAATGTACTAATGTCTGCAACTTTGTTTTGTTTTTAATTTTTAAGTAGGTTCCACACCCAGTGCAGAGCCCAATACAGTTCTCAATATCACCATCCTGACATGGGATTTGATCTCATGACCTTGAGATCATGGCCTGAGCTGAAACCAAGAGTTGCATGCTTAGCTGACTGGGCCACCCAGGCGCCCTAAAGATTTTCACTTTTAGTCTTCCATATAAGTGTTGCCATTTTCGGAGCTACACCCAGTATAATTTATATATGACTTCGAATTTTGGAATGCTCATTAGATATCTCTGAACAGAAATGCTGATGAAAACAAACAAAAACAAACACAAACACCCAAACAAACCTATCCCATGTCTTTAAAACTCAAAACGAAATGTAATCGCTTTTTATAAATTAATATAACTACATTATCTAAAAAGAGATGTCTAGTAGTTGATGTATTTTGAAAATTATTTTGCTATGAAATAGACCTAGAAACACCAACAGATGATGACAAAATGGTGGTATCTCCTAAAAATGGTTGATATCCCTTGTCTGATGAACACGGACAGTAACTAGCTGGTGTTCACTTACATCAGCGCATGAACTGCTCGCTGAATTCCGAATCAGAATACAGGGTGCGGTCTACCTTGTGCAAGATCCCTCTGGTATTTAGACTCCCTGGTGTAGACTTCAGGCCTGACTCAAAACCCTGAGACGCCGAGACGCAGGGCCTGTCCAGAGTGGACGTCTGTCTCATCAAATCCCGCCCTGCGAACAGACGTGCTGGCTGCGCAGCCCAGTTCTGTCATTTCCTACCATGGGGCATCCTTCTCATTTCCTCTGTTGTACTTTTCTACCAGCAACGATGTGCTACCTATGTCCTACAGTGCTCACACTCCCCCCCCCCAATTTATTACATCTTAACCTCCCTATGCTTTTCTTCCCTTGTCATATCCTCAACCTTCTTGTTCCCTCTTCATATCCAAAATAAGACCTTGAGAAAGCAATTTTATTGTATGGAATAAATTTTCGTTGAGAAACTGGATACTTATTTTGAGTATGAGCTTAACTACAGTAAGTACAACTCACTAAGCTTTTTAACCTAGATGCTTTGCTGTTTTTGGTGTGTATTAAATGCTTGCATTTAATTACTATTAGTTTCTCCCAGAAGAAATTCATTGCTAGGGTATTATCACCACCATCAACAACACTTACTATATACTTATGCACCAGGCACTGCAAAATAACCTTTTAAAGTAGTTCCTAATGTTAGACCCATTTTAAAGATAAAGAAACTGAGGTTTAGAAAGATAAAGCAAGTTGCTCAAAGTCCCACAGGCCAACAAAGAAAAGAACTAAACTGAGGGCAACCTCCAAAGCCCAAGCTTTAGCCACTGGCCCACGAAGGCTTCCCAGCCCTGAGCAATGACCTTCCATTCCTTTTGGGACATAATATGGAATAAGACAGAATGTGGCAACAACTACATTGTATAGCCCTGCAGGTCAACTGAACCACAGAAACCATACCCCAATCTCAGGAACCTCATCAATCTGACATAAAAGCATTTACCCAGGACAAAAGCCACGTGGAAGCTTTGCTTCCCCACACTTGTGGACTATAACATAGCCTCCAGAAGAGGGACTAAGCGTTGCCACATGGCTACTCTGGTCTGACATGAGATGGTGGCTTCTCGTTTAGTAAGAATAGGAATTCATGTAAACCAAGGCACAGATGACCCAGTTCATATACAAGCCTGTGTTTAAGTGTCTTCTAAAAAAACTGAGTAAGACAATTGGTTTCATGTCTTTGGTAACAGATTCATTTACTGCAAATTATTAATCTTATGAATGGTATCAGGAAAGATAGTTAGCTGTTTAGGAAAATGAAAGTGTGGGCCTCTCATCTCACAACACCATGGTAAGTTCCAGACAGAGCCAGGAATACAATTTAAATAATAAACAACTTGAGAGAAAATGTAAGCAAATATTTACATAATCCTTTACGAGATAGACAAGGACTTCTTACATGGAAAAACAATTGAAGGAATCAATGAAAAAAATGTTAGACATGACAATATGAAAGAAGATAAACTATCCCTCTTGTCCCAAACACCACACAGAATAACAAAAGGCAGATATGGTCTGAAAAAAGCTTCATAACAACCACGAGAGAAAATGGACTAGAATTCTAGGGATATAAATAGCTTATACCAAGTTGATCTGAGATGTTTTATTGTTTATAAAACCCCAACAGAAAAAGGGAACACAGCACCTGAACACTTAAGCGAGGTATTTGAAATAATAAACAAATTCATGAAAGATTCTATCTCACTAGTCATTAAAACAACAAAGTGCTCTGCTAATTATATGTAAATAAATAGACCTTCTCCACATCAAAGCATTAAAAAATAGTTTGCAACAAAAGCAGAATTCTCTGAATATATAGGTATGCACGCTTATCCTATATATTGAAAAAAAAAGGAATGGAAAAAGGGTATAAAAATGAAAACAGTGCTTACCTGTGGGTTGTTGAATTACAAGAAATTTAAATATCTTCCTTATACCTTTCTTTTCTTAAACAGCCATTATATCTAACACCCAAATTTAATATTTTCAGCATGTAAGAAAGCAAAGGAGGAGGAGGAAGAAAGGAAAGAAGGAAGGAGAAAGAAGGAAATAATTTTTAACTTTCAAGAGATAAAGAAGCAATAAAAAGTTTGGCATCCAGTATCCAGAACATATAAAGAACCCTTACAACTCCAAAAAAAGGGGAGGAAACAACCCAATTAAAAAGATGGCAAAGGATTTGAATAGACATTTCTCCTGAGATTTACAGATGGCCAACAAGCAGATGAAAAAATCATTTAGTCTTTAAGGAAATATAAATTGAAACCAAATGGATGGATGACTGGATGGAAGGATGGATGGATAAAGGGAGGGAGGGGGGAGGGAGGAAGGAAGGATGGAAGGAAGGATGGATGGAAGGATGGATGGATGGATGAAGGGAGGGAGGGGGGAGGGAGGAAGGAAGGATGGATGGAAGGATGGATGGAAGGATGGATGGATGAAGGGAGGGAGAAACAAGTGTTGGAGAGGATGCAAATTGAAACCTGTGTATATGGCTGGTGGGAACGTAAAGTGATTTACCACCATAGCCATCAGTCTGGCGGTTCCTCAAAAAGTTACACAGAATCACCAAATGACTCAGTGACTCTACTCCTAGGTATATTCCCAAAACAATGGAGAACAGGGACTCAAATAACACTTCTGCGTATGTGTTCCTACCAGCGTTATTCACAGTAGCCAAAATACGGAAACAACCCAAATGTCCACTGAGGGAGGAATGGGTAAACTGTAGTTTATATGTAGAATAGAAAATTATTCAGCCGTAAAAAGGAATGAAGATTGCTACATGCTGAACGGTAGAAGAACCTCACAAACATGCTAAGTGAAAGAGGTCAGACACACACAATGGATCATATATGGTGTGAGTTCCTTTTCTATGATGTAGGTGGAATGCAGATTGGTGGCAGCCCGGGATGGGGGACAGAAGGATGGGGAATAGGAAGCAGCCCTGCAATGGGTGTGGGGTTTCTTTGGGGTGATGAAAATGTCTTGGATCTAGATAACCAGATAGATGTGGTGGTCACACAATACTGTGAATGTGCTAAATGCCACTGAATTGCTTACTCAAACATGCCTCATTTTGTCATGTGAATTTCACCTCATTAAAAAAACAAAGCCAACAGAAAATTTAAGTTTAGGGTAGCCCTTCCAAGGGGACACCATCTACATGGACACCAATTTAAAACAGATTTGTTAGACATCCTTGAATCTGAGACTTTGGGTTCATGGGTAAAGTGCAACAGAGGAGATCTTCTCCTCACATCCGCTATGGATTGTATAGATCTATTTTCCACAGAATATACCCAGCAGATATTTCAACAGAATTTCTTTATTTTTCTTGGGGAGGGGGGCGGTGGGAAGCTGGTTTTTAAAACATAATGCCAAGGCCCAACTTACACACAGATATAAAGTTTTGCAGTTATTGCTGCTGTTTTATTCTAACTTTATTTTTCATGTTTACTGATAATAAGGAACTAAAAACACCATCCAACTAAAATTATTAGCCACTCAAAGCAGCATACCAACAGATCATAGTAGCTATTTTTCACAGTTGCTTGAAAGTATGTCAGAAGGACTGAATGTAATTTCAATTAAACAAATTTGCAATTAGGAGTACAATAGCTGTCTTGCCATTTTCCTATTACAGCATGAGCTAGAAGAACAAAAATCCTCCTGGTAGTACTCTAAGCAGGAAACCTAGCTAGAAGTACTATTTAAAGTAATTAAACGGTGTGATTACAATGTATAAAGTTGGTCATACGTTATAGGATCCAATTTCAATCTCCACCTGGTCCGGCCATTGGCCGAGCAAAGCTGTCTGAGGGACAGGATAGGTGGGACACGAGACATTACATGATTTAAAGAAGGAAGGAAGGGAGGGAGGATGCCCCCCAGGACATGAAGATGTGGAAGGGCCCCTGGCTAAAATCTCTAAGACACATTTGTTTTCTTTTTTTTTTTTTTAAGATTTTATTTATTTGACAGAAAGAGAGATCACAAGTAGGCAGAGCAGGAGGCAGAGAGAGAGGGGGAAGCAGGCTCTCTGCTGAGCTGAGAGCCCAATGTGGGGCTCAATCCCAGGCTCAATCCCAGGCTCATAACCTGAGCCAAAGGCAGAGGCTTTAACCCACTGAGCCACCCAGGTGCCCCGACACATTTGTTTTCTGAGAAGCACTTGAAACAGCTCTGCTCTGAAGGTTGGCGGGACCTTGAGTTTTGGTTTTCTATTAACTATTAGGATTTTTCCATCTTGAATATCTGTATTGATCTCCTTTACTTTATGCCAAGAATAGCTTCAATTCAGACTAGTCTCCCCAAGAATTTGATCTGTTTAATATTGCCAGATATACTCCTGTATCAGATGTGATATCACATTATTTGGGATTCATATTTAAATAGACTTTCTGGCAGTAGGAATCCTGCAACGAAGAAGTTCAACGTATAGGTATTCCTTGATTCAATCTAGGTTTAAAAAAAAAAAAAATTCTAAATATAATCAAAATCTACTCCTCTCTGTTTACCTTATGATATATGCCTCACACCTTCTTTTCCTAGCTTTATTTCTCTCATTTTGGGGAGGCTGTTTTTGCTTTGAGAGGTGAGTGGAGGTCAAGTCTAATTTTTTTTTTTTTGGGTACTGGGTTGTACTTCTGTCCCTCAGGGGTGGCTTCCTCCTTTGAAGCAGGAGGCTGTGTAGAGCCGAAGGAAAGTATACGTCACCTTAAGGAGTCTTTTCCCCCCACCCCCTATACCATTTTAAGAAGTGCTGATCAAAGTATCGTTGAAATTCCAAATTCCATTCATATTTTCAGGTCTTAATTGGCATGCCATGTCCTTTCTTAAGTTCAATACACTGGGCTATCTCCTCTGAAGTGCATTTAATGAGGCTTATCTTAAGTGAGCCACCCCAGTATGGGAGACTAATCTCAAAGCCTCATTCCTGTATAATTCCTGCTTCTCAGAGAGGGATCACCTGCCCTACCACCCTTTAAATGAGCTAGAGGGGAAGGGAACATACAAACAGGTAAGTGACTGGAAAGTGAAACTTCCCCACAACATTATTCCAAACCAACATCACCAAACACGTAGCCATGAAGACCCAGGTCTAGGTGCCAGGGTTAGGACATTTTGTTTGCTCCCTAACACATCAACCCTCTGTATATATCCATTATATCAAGTATTCTCTAGTTACTAACATTTGTGGAATAAATATTTGTGAAGGCAAAACAAGGGGGAAAGGAGAAGAAATATGATTCACCAAAGTAGTTCCTGTCCTTGAACCTGCTACTGAAGGCTTTGGACTGGCCAAATCCATGTGGTCTTGGCAGGTCACCTGACTGCACTCTCTAATCTTGTTCGTGTAAGACGGACCTTCCATGCTTTCATGCCCCAGCCTCTGCTCCTCTACCTGGACCTTCTGGGTCACCCTTCTTAATTCCTTCAACTCACTCGTTTTCTCTTCCATCCCTTTAAGCCTTTCCTGGAGTTCATTCTTTCTTTGCCTTCCCCTTCTCCTGTTCTGACCAGAGCGCCAACTGCCAACAGTATACTCTAATCCAGGCCTGTCTCTCATGAGCTCTTGGGCCGGCATTCCCAGGCAGCCCACCTAAAACTCAAGAGGACCAAAACTAACCAAATAATCTCCACCAAAGCACTGCTCCCCATATTTAACCCCTTACCTCAAGGTCAGCCCTCTCGTCCTCTTAGTCATACCACTCAGGACTTGGAAGTTATATTGGATTCCTTCATCTCCATGCTCACTCCTTCAACGGGCTCCACCATTCCTGTGTATTTCAACTCCCAAATATCCTTCCCATTGGTCAGCTTCTCCCATAAGGCCCTGGCCACTGTCTCAGCTCAGACTCATCTCCTCCATTCAGATAAGCTATTGAGATGTGCTTCTCCATCTTTCCCTACCTCCAGCTTTAGCCAGGGCCAATAGAGTCGCAAGACAGATAATCACTTCCAAATTTGAAAACAGCTGAATTAGCACGACTCCCTACATGTTCTACCAGAAAAGTCCACATGTGTATAAGGAAATGCAAGGCCTTTAAGATCTAGCTCCTCCCGAACCCTCCAGCTTCATTTCTCCCCACTCCGCCATGCTTCCTGTATGCTGGGCACACTAAATTATTTTCATTTCTCTCTCTTCCTGTCTTTGTGCATGTGGCCTACTCTGCCTGGAATATCTTGGCCCATTCCATAGCTAACTCTTACCTGTTAGCTGAACCATGACCTGTAAACACTTCTTGATCATTTAGGGCAAGAGAGGCGTTACTCTTCTTTGAAATTATGGTGGTGCCATCCGTCATCTAAGACATTTCTCATATTAAATTGCAGATATCTATGTTCACTGACCCTCTTATCAGATTGTGAGCTCCTTGAGGACAAGAGCTCATTTAAAAAGTCATTTTTATATCTTCTGACCATAAGCATCACAGATAGCATTGTGCCGCACCCATGGGAAGTGTTCACATTCATGGTCGCTAGGATGAAGGAGTCACAACTTGAAATACATTAAGTTTTAGCTACTCTAGCTAAGAGGAAAAGAACCATTCAGAACCAGAATCAGAACAGAAACATCTGGAACTCAAGGGCCCCTGCAGCCTCAACTCTCTGGTGCTCCAGAGTTCTCTGGAAAAGAAGCTGAGGACTTTGGCCTGTCACCGTCTTCCTTCCTGCCCTCTTCCAATGCCCTAAGTCTGTAATTACATGTCTTAGAACTCATTTGATCTCAAATAATGGAAACCCACGTGAAACCAACTTAAACAACAGGGGGTTACACTTGCTTAGGGAATCTGAGCAAGGAGTGGACAACTGAACTGTGTGGGAAGGGAGGAATACAGCTGGTCCGAGAATAGAATGGAACCGAGGACTCAACCACACCAGTTCTTCTCTCCATGTCATATCTCTGTTCTGCCATTTCCTTCTCCTTCTCTGCTCACCACATTCACTGAAATGTGGCCAGAGATGTTTCCTAGATATGTCATTCGCAGCCTAAGCTCTTTTTCGTCTTCCATCCAAACATTATGGAGAAAAGGCCTACTGGCCCAGCTTTACAAGGTGCCCACTCCTGGAGCAATCACTTAGGTCTGGGGACAGAGTCCCACTGGACCAGTGTGGAAGCTGTCCTAAGAGCCAGGCACATGAGGGAAGAAGCTGCTGCTAGAAAAGGATGTTGGCAGCCATGTCAGGGATCCAGTATTCCTGTGACCCTAAATGGCACGGCGTAAGTACGTAGTGGTTTGGAAAGCCCACGTTCAAGAGAGCTAAGGCTTCTCTGCCCTTCCTGTACAGATAGCTTTTTTCTTCCTTTCATGTTACCTTCCTTCACAATTTCCCTTGTTCCTCACCTGTGGCAAACAAACATACACACAAAGACGTTATAATTTGACTCCTTGAATTTCTCTTCAGCCCTGTGATTTCTGCTCTTCCAATCAAGGAATGGGTTTCTTAGGTAATCATGAACAATTTGCATACTTCTAACACTTTTCTGATCCTGGGAGCTCAGAGTATTAAAATATATTTTACATAGGATACAACCAATCTTCTTCAAAGGTACTTTTTTTTCCTCTTTCCTTTCTTCCTTTCTCCATGTGAACACTAGTCTCAAAAACACTATTTTTAAACCAGCAGTTTACTCAGAATCCAACCTGCTATAATCCAATTCCTGTTCCTGAGGAGCTGTCCCCACCCTCTACTCTGTTTCTCCTCAGTAATAAACCATCATGACTGACGGTAAAGGGTTCTGGTCACCCATCTGCAAAACGTGACCAAATGGGGTCTCTTTCTGGTCTACAGGGAAATGGATGTCAGTTATATCTGGAGAAAACATGATGTCGGTATGTTGTTCCTGGGTTTTCGTTCTTTTTATCATTCATTCATCATATGTTTATTGAGTGGCTGCTATATTTTATTCCTCAAATAGAGTAGAAAGTTGAAGTCCCAATGACTGGCCAAAACTCACAGTGCAGGGGTGGGAACTGTATGAATACAATGCAACGTGGAAATTGCCAGAACAGAATGTGTTAGAAATGCTCATTCTACCATCACTGATACTATGTGTGTTGCCAGATAGATGACCAGCTAGGAGAGATTACTGTATTTAATAAATGCTGGGATAAGTGATTATTCCAGTAAAATTCTGCGTAAATGCGTAGACCACAGCTGTCATCTCTTGTACAAATATTTTACCTGCTTCATTTTCACTGCGGGTTTCCTCTCTTCCCATCTTACTATCGTCACTTCCTGTCAGGAGGAAGTAGAGAATAAGAAAAGTGGCCGGATCTGTCAGATACAGAATCTAAAAACTTTCGTGGGGTATTCTTTCTCCTCTGAGAAATATTAAGTAAGACATCTTGCAAAAATAGTTCTGTTCACAAAAGAGGAGAAGGTGACTGGCATCTTGTTGATTTTGTCCTCATTTCTGAACTTTGCTTCTGAGGAAGAGATTCTGGTCTGAACTGAGCGGGAGTCAGGTCTGCACTGGAATCCCGGAGCCTTTTCTGGCAGGGGTTTGCCTGGAGGCGAAAGCCTCGAGGGAGGGGCTCTGTGGAGTAGGAAGGGACATGGGGCTCAAAGCAGAGCTGTGTGACAGGTGCCACACCAGCAAGGGAAGGCACAGCTCTGCCCAAACCTGAAACAGCGCAAGACTCCATGAAGACCCCCCAAAGTCTCATGGGTGTGCTGGCTGGGGCAGCAGCAGGGCTGGCAATATCCAGGAGGAAACCGGGGTCCCCCGTGAATCACCGGCATGTTCAGGGGAAGTCTGCATAAGCAAATGCGGGACACCCTTAGGGGCCTCCAGAAATACACGATAGGAACTCTGCAAGAGGCTGAGGTCTCCGTGAGCAGGTGGCGGTGACATGCTGGGGAGATCTGAACAGAAGTTCCTCAATTCATTTCATAAGCGTCTGACTAGCCCTCTCTTGACCACAGCAGCCCCACTGGAACAGGATGCCCTGACTGGCACTATATTGCCTTGAGGTATCCTTCTCTTCCTCATGTAAATCTTCCAGAACATTCTACCTTGCTCTGTCCTCACTAGACACCTGATTAAATTCTGGTCATAGTCCTGCTTTCTGTGGCTCCAAACGACACTTGAGTAAGTAGATTCCCCCTTGGAGCTATAGGCTGTTAAAACAAAACAAAGCAACAAAAAAACCAAATCAAAGTTCCTGTTGGTCGCCTGGCTTTCCCACCTTAAGTATCCCTTACACTCCACCCCCACATCTGGACTCCAGATCCACCCCACCTCTAAGGAGGGGACAGAGCCCTGGGGCGGCAGCTAGCCAGTGGAGCTCCCAGGCAGACCGTGTGCGGCCCCTAAGCCTGGCTTCTCTGTGACTGCTCGTCTGCTCTGCCACCCACTTCCACCGGGCCCGCTGACCGCAGGGCACCCTCCCAAACGTCCCCAATAAGAAAGGGGCCCTAGATCTAGGATGTTATTTGGACCAACTGTATATACCGCTGGTCCTTTCCCTTGGAGCTGACCCCTCATCCCTAGAGGTCTCTGCTTGCTTTTGCACACCAGCAGCTTGAGTCTCAGTTATGACCAAGCTAAGGAAGGTAACTAGCCCAAGGGACACTTGGACACCAACCCGGCCCGCGCACTGTGCATCCCAGCTGCAGCCTGGCTGGAGCTGGAGCCCGAGGAATCAGCAGGTCTGCTGAGCCCATCTCCACTGCTCAGAAATTCAAATAGGTCTCAGAAACTTTCTTATAAGTCTCATCTTTAAAGACTCGACTCCGAGGGACGCCTGGGTGGCTCAGTTGGTTAAGCAGTTGCCTTCGGCTCAGGTCATGATCCCAGCGTCCTGGGATCGAGTCCCACATCGGGCTCCTTGCTCGTCAGGGAGCCTGCTTCTCCCTCTGCCTCTGCCTGCCATTCTGTCTGCCTGTGCTCGCTCTCTCTCCCTCTCTCTCTCTCTGACAAATAAATAAATAAAAAAAAAAAATTAAAAATAAAATAAAATAAAATAAAGACTCGACTCTGAGATCTATAATCAGGATAACTGTTAGGTTATCCTGCGTAAGACTCTGAGGCTGCGCAGTGCCAGGCCATATCTGGAGTCATAAATTTCTTAGTTACTAAGACATCCTCAGTAACTGTGAGGGTCATGGCACAGTCAAGGCTAAGCCTCTGTGTGGTGTGAAGGGCAAGGTCGCTGACCCCGTATGGACGGTGCAGCTGGGAGTAGGAGGCAGGCGCCCATTGCAGCTCTGGGATTCACGTTTGGGTGGTAGCTAGTTGAAAGAAGTGACCTTGTGACCTGGATAACAGATTTAAAGATCCAGAATGATGCAGAGCAGGACTCCTCGCTGCCCAAAATGAGGGGGCGGGGCTGCCCCTCCCCATCACATTTCTGCCAATTCTGTGACTGAGATTCCCCTTACAGGTTGTCCTTGGTGTGCATTTTAACTCACCTTCATCTGATTGATACTGTCGGGGGTGGGACAGGGAAACATCAAGGGAAGTGGGTTACTTCTGCCTTGCATCTTAGAAAGAGAGCATTCAGTCTCCACGCTGCAAAAAGGTGCACAGGATGCCAAGTGAAGATTATAGCCAAAGAATTCCCTGAAAAGCGCTAATTGAAAGTTAAAGAGGGAAGAGCGGCTTCATGGTTAATTTTCATGAAGGTGTGCACGCACACAGCAGATCACTGACGATCCAGCTCATTGAACGTCTGGCCCCTCTCTGTGCCTGGCTGTCAACGAGCAGTCTCTCCACTCCTTCTCTGCTCTGTGCTGAGACGCTGCTCCCCTGCTGGGTCAGTGCTGAAGGTAATGTCAAAGGCTCCTTCAGCAAATGGTGAAGTGCTAGGGGATAGGGCACGTTCGGGGACCGAGCTAATTGTGTTTTAATTTGTCTAATGCTGGTGGCAAGCAGGGCTTCTGTGTGACCCCGAGAAAATGCACCCCTCGTGGGCTGCTTTAAAAAGAAGCCTTTTAGGGAAGGAGGTAAAGAGAGGAAGGTAGGGAAAAACAAATGCCCAGGCTAAAAATAGTGTTCTTAGAATTGCTTTCTGGGCTGTCTGAACCACAACAATAAAAGTTCTTAGACTCACGCCACCAGCATGGCAATAAAAGTGAAGAAAGGGAAAGAAGCCAGGAGTGTTCTAACGCAGGCCTGGCTGCCCCGAGCGAGCTCCCTGGTACCGCATACTGTCAGTTTCAAGG
Organism: Enhydra lutris kenyoni; assembly: GCF_002288905.1. Classification (NCBI taxonomy): domain Eukaryota; kingdom Metazoa; phylum Chordata; class Mammalia; order Carnivora; family Mustelidae; genus Enhydra; species Enhydra lutris. The sequence goes on along the minus strand of NW_019154132.1, from coordinate 5,766,054 downwards.
GGACACAACTTCTGACAAGCTCTCTCAAGATTAGCTGTCGCTGGCTTTTCATTGCTGGCCAAGCTTTAAGTTCAGATAACTGCACTTCTTTGGCTCTGTCACAAGAAACAGGACCAGGGAGTGATCTGTAAACCGGAGATGTCACCCCACCTGACACCAGCCATGGCATTTTCCCAATACAGAACCCAGAGAACAGCCATATTGACGACGCAGCTCCACTGACCAACATCTATGCCACTTTACGAAGTATTTTTATTTTTTTTATGATTGAACATGTACTCCTTAAGCTGCAGGAAGAACATGTATTATTTCAGAATGATAGTTTTATATGAAGTCTCACTCTGCTTCCCGTGATGACCAGAACTTCCTAGTTGTATGTATTTGGCGGCCAAATCCAAGACTCCTGGCTGTGCCGAGGTTACTCTTTAATAAGCAAGATGGGCTGACTGTGAAAGTTACTGGTTTTTCCTGTGATAACTATTAAATTTTTTTTTTTTTTTTGAACCAACTATGTGCTGTTTTCAAAGCATTTCACACCTATAGGCTGACCTAATTTTTGCAGCTGCCATTTCTGGATGATGTTAGCACCCTTGGTTGGCAGATGAGGAACTGAGGTCAGAGAATGCCTTTATGGGACTTCTAAGACGTGAAGGGACGTGAAGGAAGAGGCCACTGATGGCCTCTGCCTCTGAATTCTGAGCTCTTTCCACTGGCCTACATTGCCTCTACTTTTTAGGTCATAATACTTCCAGCCATTTAACAAAAGCGCCTCTAAGGAACGAAGAAGGATCAATGAGCCATCCACCAAGCATCACGCAGGGAGCCAGCCTCCTTCCAATTTAAACACTGTGGGAAGATGGAAGTGAGAGACTATGCCATAGTGCCCTACGGAGTTTCCATCAAGCGGAATAGCCTGGAAAAGTTTAAGTGCACATAAGGAACACAAGATATGAATGAGTCAACCTTAGGAGCAGTTACACAGAGCTCTGAGGAGCAGACTGGTGGGGGATGAGGGAAGGAGGTCCGCACCTGGGGGGCTAGTTCTGAAAAAATGTCCCATGAACCCTTCTGGTTGTAAATGTTCAGACTGTGGTTCCGTGTTCTGGAAAGTGGGGCTGAGCTGTTTTAGGAGTGGTCGCTGGCTGAGAGGAGAGCGGAGGGATAGAGCCAGAGGTGCCTGGTTTCAAAAGATCTCTAGCCCTTAGACCTGCCTTGGTTCCAAATGGGTTTCTTGTTCTGATTCAGGCGTTTCCGTAAATAAATCCCGTCTGTCTTAAAGTGGCCACCCTGAGTGAATCTGCCCCAGCAACAAAAGAACATAACAACCCAGGGTTCTTTTCACAGGAACTGAAGGTTTCTACTCAGAGACACTCACTGAGAATGAGCTGTGTACACCTCATTCACAAGGTAGCAGAAAGGAGACAGACATGCAGAGTTTGCGGTCTCGTCTCCTGGGAAAACTTCCCAGACCAATGGCTGCCCTGCTCTGAACCTATAGCCCTAGACATTCCCTCTCAGACAGGGAAGGCTTGTGGGGCATCAGACACATGCAAGAAACTGTGCAGGCCACACACGAGGCTTAACCCACCTTATTATCACCTTCTATTTTTTTTTTATAATCATTTTTAAAAATTTATTTTCAGCATAACAGTATTCATTGTTTTTGTACCACACCCAGTGCTCCATGCAGTCCGTGCCCTCTCTAATACCCACCACCTGGTTCCCCCAACCTCCCACCCCCCCCACCTCTTCAAACCCTTCAGATTGTTTTTCAGAGTCCATAGTCTCTCATGGTTCACCTCCCCTTCCAATTTCTCCCAACTCCCTTCTCCTAACTCCCCATGTCCTCCATGCTATTTGTTATGCTCCACAAATAAGTGAAACCATATGATAATTGACTCTCTCTGCTTGAATTATTTCACTCAGCATAATCTCTTCCAGTCCCCTCCATGTTGCTACAAAAGTTGGGTATTCATCCTTTCTGATGGAGGCATAATACTCCATAGTGTATATGGACCACATCTTCCTTATCCATTCGTCCGTTGAAGGGCATCTTGGTTCTTTCCACAGTTTGGCGACCGTGGCCATTACTGCTATAAACATTGGGGTACAGATGGCCCTTCTTTTCACTACATCTGTATCTTTGGGGTAAATACCCAATAGTGCAATGGCAGGGTCATAGGGAAGCTCTATTTTTAATTTCTTGAGGAATCTCCACACTGATCTCCAAAGAGGCTGCACCAACTTGCATTCCCACCAACAGTGTAAGAGTGTTCCCCTTTCTCCACATCCCCTCCAACACATGTTGTTTCCTGTCTTGCTAATTTTGGCCATTCTAACTGGTGTAAGGTAATATCTCAATGTGGTTTTAATTTGAATCTCCCTGATGGCTAGTGATGATGAACATTTTTTCATGTGTCTGATAGCCATTTGTATGTCTTCATTGGAGAAGTGTCTGTTCATATCTTCTGCCCATTTTTTGATATGATTATCTGTTTTGTGTGTGTTGAGTTTGAGGAGTTCTTTATAGATCCTGGATATCAATCTTTTGTCTATACTGTCATTTGCAAATATCTTCTCCCATTCCGTGCATTGCCTCTTTGTTTTGTTGACTGTTTCCTTTGCTGTGCAGAAGCTTTTGATCTTGATGAAGTCCCAAAAGTTTATTTTGGCTTTTGTTTCCTTTGCCTTTGGAGACATATCTTGAAAGAAGTTGCTGTGGCTGATATCGAAGAGATTACTGCCTATGTTCTCCTCTAGGATTCTGATGGATTCCTGTCTCATGTTGAGGTCTTTTATCCATTTTGAGTTTATCTTTGTGTACGGTATAAGAGAATGGTCGAGTTTCATTCTTCTACATATAGCTGCCCAGTTTTCCCAGCACCATTTATTGAAGAGACTGTCTTTTTTCCACTGTATATTTTTTCCTGTTTTTTCAAAGATTAACTGACCATAACCTAAATAGACCGATACCTAGTAACGAGATTGAAGCAGTGATCAAAAACCTCCCAAAAAACAAGAGCCCAGGACCTGATGGATTCCCTGGGGAATTCTATCAAACTTTCGAAGAAGAAATAACACCTATTCTCCTGAAGCTATTTCAAAAAATTGAAGCAGAAGGAAAACTTCCAGACTCTTTCTATGAAGCCCGCATTACCCTGATCCCCAAACCAGGCAAAGACCCTACCAAAAAGGAGAATTTCAGACCAATATCACCGATGAATATGGATGTTAAGATTCTCAACAAGATCCTAGCAAACAGTATCCAACAGCACATTAAAAAGATTATCCACCATGACCAGGTGGGATTCATTCCTGGGCTACAATAATGGTTCAACATTCGCAAATCAATCAATGTGATAGAACAAATAAATAAGAAAAGAGAGAAGAACCACATGGTCCTTTCAATTGATACAGAAAAAGCATTTGACAAAATCCAGCATCCGTTCCTGATTAAAATGCTTCAAAGTATAGGGTTAGAGGGAACATTCCTGAACTTCATCAAATCTATCTATGAAAAACCCACAGCAAATATCATCCACAATGGGAAAAAGCTTGCAGCCTTCCCATTGAGATCAGGAACACGACAAGGATGCCTACTCTCACCACTCTTGTTCAACATAGTATTAGAAGTCCTAGCAACAGCAATCAGACAACAAAGAGAAATAAAAGGTATCCAAATTGGCAATGAAGAAGTCAAACTCTCTCTCTTCGCAGATGACATGATTCTTTATATGGAAAACCCAAAAGACTCCACCCCCAAACTACTAGAACTCATACAGCAATTCAGTAATGTGGCAGGATACAAAGTCAATGTACAGAAATTAGTGGCTTTCTTATACACTAACAATGAAAATACAGAAAGGGAAATTAGAGAATCGATTCCATTTACTATAGCACCAAGGACCATAAGATACCTGGGAATAAACCTAACCAAAGAGGTAAAGGATCTGTACTCGAGGAACTACAGAACACTCATGAAAGAAATTGAAGAAGACACAAAAAGATGGAAGACCATTCCATGCTCTTGGATCGGAAGAATAAACATTGTTATACTGCCTAGAGCAATCTATATTTTAATGCCATTCCAATCAAAATTCCACCAATATTCTTCAAAGAGCTGGAGCAAATAATCCAAAAATTTGTATGGAACCAGAAGAGACCCCGAATCACTAAGGAAATGTTGAAAAACAAAAATAAAACTGGGGGCATCACGTTACCTGATTTCAAGCTTTACTATACAGCTGTGATCACCAAGACAGCATGGTACTGGCATAAAAACAGACATATAGACCAGTGGAACACAGTAGAGAGCCCAGATATGGACCCTCAACTCTATGGTCAGTTAATCACCTTCTATTTTTTATTGCTAGTTCACTCTTCTTGCGTTATTTAGCCCCACAAAAACTGGGATCTCGGGGCACCTGGGTGGCTCAGTGGGTTAAAGCCTCTGCCTTCGGCTCAGGTCATGATCCCAGGGTCCTGGGATCGAGCCCCACATCGGGCTCTCTGCTCTGCGGGAGCCTGCTTCCTCCTCTCTCTCTCTGCTGCCTCTCTGCCTACTTGTGATCTCGGTCTGTCAAATAAATAAATAAAATCTTAAAAAAACAAAACAAAAAACTGGGATCTCTTGCGTTACTATCCGTGTGGTCCCAATGAGCCCGATGTGTCCTATAACATAGGAACTCGAGAAGCGATTGGTTAACATTCTTACAACAGGCCTCTGCGTGAAGTTCAAGGCAGTCTGAAAATGGCAGTGCCTGAGTTGGAAGCTATTGAGTTCAGGCTACAGGGAAAACAAAGAAAGCTCCATATAGACAGTAAACCTACCGACCTATATAACAAGGTCAGAGGCCTGTCCATTTGACTCATGTGGCTAATTAGAGCGAGGGCAGACACCTGATTGCAGGAGAACCTGTCCTCCAGCTGGTCAGTGACCTCTGACTTGGCCAGAAAATCTCAGGCCGGTGAGACTCCTTTGTCGGGAATGTCAGAATTGGGCAAAGTGCTAGCAAATGGTGCTGAGCACTGACACCTGAAGGTCATTTAGACTTGGGGGCTGGGCAGGGTATTCTGAGCTCTGCCAAATACAGAGAGAGCACAAGCTATATGGTTGAAAGCAGGAAGCAGGGGAGAGCCAGAGAGGGCGTGAGGAAATAAAACATGACAGAGAAGCAGAAATTGGTAGACAAACCCCAGAAAGGGCAATGGAGACAGAAAGGTCAGACCCTGCCCTAGCTCCTGCTCTTTCTGAAGCCTAGCTGGGGTGCCCAGCTTTTCTGATGTTTTGTCATGTGTGTTTCTTGGAACCATAAGAACCCCTGCTGGAACACCTCCCTCTTGTAAGGTCCTTCTGTCCCTTCTCCCTGCTGGTCAGAACACAAAAGTAAAGCATGGTTTTAAGAAATAATATTTTTTAGAAGACATAAGAAATTCTCCACTAAATAATATCCCAGTGGTTCTCAACTGAGGGCAGTTTTGCCTGACAGGGGATATCTGGCAATGTCTGGAGGCATTTTTGGTCATCATAAGGTGCTGGGTACTGCTGACATCTTGGGGTGCACAGAACAGTCCCCCCAACAAAGAATTATCTGGCCCCAAATATCAGCAGTGGAGAGGCTGAAGAACCCCATTCTAGACCAGAAGGCTGATAATACATAGCATACATCATTCCGGGATCAAATGTCATCTGATGCATACGCATGAAAAAAGTCAAGACTGGGAAATGTAACGACATGAAGAAATGTGGTGTTAGGGTGTTGACATGATGGGTGAATCTCACCTTTTCATTTTTAAACTTTTTTGTTTTTATTGGATGCAATTTGACAAAGCAAAATCAAACACACCAAAGAAAGAAAGAAAGAAAAGAGAAGAGAATTAAGATTAAGGAGGGAAAAACAAGAGGAAGGGAAGAAGGAAGAAGTCACCCCAACTGCCTTATCCACAGGGACGCCTGCCCCCATGCTGTAGCCAATTAGGAGCAGGTAATACCCGTGATTCATATCCACTGAGAAGGGGGGCAGCCACACGGAGAAAGTGCCTCTCTTGGTGGAGTCCCTCTTCGGCACACCATGAAAAACTGGAGACAAGCGCTCTGGTACCAACCTGTGCTAAATTTGTTCCAACCACAAGTGGTCAGTCAGGAAGAACAGAACCATTAACTGGATCAAGGAGGCCTCAACAGAGCTGGGACTCGCCTTCGGTGCCCATGCCTCAGGATGCTTACCTCTAGCATCTCAGCCCCAACTAGACCCTGGCTGTGGGTTCACGGATTCAGGAAAGCATGTCCATGACTGAGCAGAATGCACGGAGTGAGCAGCAGCCCCAGAAACATGGTGGAGGTCTATGAGAAGCACTGATCTGGGGACATGGTCAGGGAGAACCTGCTATAGACACCTGGGGCATTCTCCCCACCACCCATTTCTTGTAGTCCAGTCAAGTAAGTCTTTTAAATCCCCCAATTCTAACTTCCGAAAGCCTCTACCTTGAGCTCAACCTAAATCTGTCCTATCTGAGCCGCAAGGACTAGAACAAAAAGTCATCTTCTTCTAACCTGAATAGCTGTTACCTGTGACCATTCAGGACAGACTACTATCTGTAACCCAGAAAAATGTGCCCATTTGTCTAACATTATGAAATTAGGTTCCTATTCAGCAGTTTTGTCTCCCTGAAGCATCTTGGGATCTGCTCTTGTTCGCAAGACATGACACCTAATTTATTAAAAAAGAAAAAAAGACATAACTTGTTCAACTACTTGTTTATTTCAAAGAGTCTTTCATGCACTACTAGCATTTCTCAGTTCTTGATGTTAGGCAAAGAAAGGGTCAGAGCTCTTTGGACTGCCTAGCAATATTTAATTTATGCGTTGAAAATAAAGTAAGTCCTAAGCTCCAGATAGGCACTGATGAGTACAAGATCAGGTGACCCTCCACTTGCCACCACCCAAGTCAGGAACTCTTACTGGGAGGAGAACAGGAGGGTGCAGGGTGCCCGAGGGAAAAAGACCTCCAAGAGGAGAATTTTAGAATATATGAGCAGGGGTCAGTTAAAGAATTGTATGTGGCTCCCTCCTGTATATCAGGGGTCAGAAACTATGGGCCAAACCTAGCCCATCATCTGTTTTTGTAATTAAAGCTTTGCTGGAACAGAGCCATGTTTGTTTGGTTCATTTCGTCCATGGCTTTTACAATAGCAGAGTAGGGCACAGGTGTTGCAGAGACCCTATGGCCCTCAAAGTCAAAACTATCTACTAACTGGCCCTCAACAGAAACAGTTTGCCACCCTCCCACCCTAGATATTTCCTGAGGATCTTTAGTCAGTGAGCCACTATTACTAAATAATGTGTCCCTTTCTGCAAGTCTGTCCTTTCCCTCAGGGCTGTAATAGCAAAGTTTACCTTTGGTTGTCAGTAACAAAGATCTAAAAACCAGTGGCTTCAACAAGATACTTGTCTCTCATATAAAAGTCCAGGGCTGAACTGACACTCCAGTGCCAGAGACCCAGGTTGTACTCGACACAACTTCCATTGCCAAGGTCATACCATGGTCCAAAATGGGTGCTGAAGTACCAGCCATTACATTCACATCCAAATGGCAGGAAAGAAAAGGACAGCCTCAATAGTGGAGGCTTAGAAGTGTAGACTTTTAGTTAGCTGGCAAGCTGCTTAGACAAAAAAATCAATTCTACATTATTTTTTAAATGGGGGATTGGATATTGAGAGATAATTAGCAACCTCTGCCTCAGAAGCCTTACTCCAACCACCAAGACCCTTATTGAGATAGGTGTGCACCCTGGGCAGGCTAATCATTTGGCATAGCTTCAGAATAGTTGGCCTTAAATATTTGTTTAACATTCACTTAAAAGATGGTAAGGTCAGTGCCAATAAAAAGTATTTTTTTAGTTGGTTGGTTGTTTTCAAGTTTCCAATCGAGAGTACTGTGGTACTGTGTCCTCTGGAAGCAACTGGACAGATTCTCCTTTCATAAACTAGAATACAGTTGTGTGTATAGACCTGCATCAGCAGAACACTCCTATACAGTCCAGTGATTTTTTTTTTAATGGAATATCTGCCTGCCTGGTGCGTCCATGGTCAAAGGATTCCGATGCTACCTCACTCTCACAGCAATTTCTCCAATTAGCATGCCCATTCAGCATTTATTCTCACCAACGCAAATCACCTCCCAGTCAGAAAATCCCAATATTTACCCCGCCCCCAAACCACACTTACTCCCACATCCAGGCCATTACATCTATCTCCAACCTTTAAGATCTGATCATCTCCAACCAGAAAGGGCTACTCCTCTAACTTTTGACACTGATGATATGAGAGTAGAGGCAGGGCTCAGGCAATGGCAGGTGGCAAAAGCTTGAGAAGTACAAAATTAGGAATGGATTCTGAATCCTTAATTCTTATGGTTTTTTTACATATTAAACAACAATGGGGAAAAGATAACAAATCATGGCCTTTTGGTATCTCAGTTACTATTGAATAATCAGTCATGGTCCTACATTTTCCCTCTTCTTCAATAGTAAGTAGCTGGAATTTCACTATCAACATGCAAATTCCTAGAAATTTCTCTCACAGAAAAGACCCAGACTGAATGGGTCTTCCATCGTGTCAAAAACCCAAGCTGCTCCATATATACTGTTTTCTGTAAAGTTAGGGAAGAGACATCATCTGCAAACTCTAAAATATATTTAAAGTCTGCCAAAAGCAGCTGAAAGCAAGTAGAAGCTAATGAGATGTGAAGGAAGGAAACACACGCAGTGGCATTTCTCAGAAAATATCAGCAAAGACACATTTCTCAGACGTGAGGGTTATAATCTGAAGTTCAAAGTCTTTATCATCAATAAGTGCTGAAACTGAAGTAAACAAAGGCGAATCTTCTGTTTGTAAGAAGAGAGGATTTGGGGTGGGAGGCAGAACTATACAAGGAATCAATGAGATGAATGAGCCGTATTCAAAGAAAGGGTTATTTCTTGGCACTGGAGAGGATAAAAGCCGTAGAGTGGTGAGGACGGTTAACGTGAACGATCACCCTAGCCCCTCCCTGCCATGTCAACACCCACACTCATACCTCAACTTTGTGCCCATAACTGGTTCAGAAAATCCAATGTCATTCAAATATAAGTAACAAAAAGGCAAATCATATGCATACCACAGGTACATCAATTTGAAAACTGGGGAAAAAATAAGGAAGATGAAAGAAAAACTTATTAACAAAGAAGTCATAGAAAAAAATATTGCCACTGGATCGTAAGAAATTGCTGGGCAAATACCTTGCAATAAATTTTAAAAACCAAATGAAGCAATTCCTCTATGAAGTAAAACTACAAATCAGAGATAATTCATAGAGGAAAACAGAAGAAACTGAAATGTGAGCTTGCCGAGCTCATAAAAGGGGGAAAAACAAAGTAATCGAAGATGGAGATGGGATGTGAGCGAGGAAGAAGAGACTGCAGAAAACAGTAAGGGACAGACAAGACAGCAATGAGAAAAGCATTCAAAATGAAGTGGAAATGAGTTTTAAAACATTAGAGAGAAAGTAATAGGTAGAGAAGTCACATAAAGGAGAGCCTTCTTATGCAGAACTGGAATTCCGGAAGAATGAAACAGAGTAGAACAATGGATCAGAACAAATCCTTAATGATACAAGTCAAGAAAACTTTTCTAAAACCAAAGTAGAATCAAATCTGATAAGTGTAAGACTATAGGGCACATGCGCGCACATACACACACACACACACACACACACACACACACACACGCACGCGCATACACACACACACGTCCCAGGGGAAAACAGGCCAACGCTGAGATGGGTCCTGATTAAGTTACTAAACTTTATCCTAGAACCTAATACAGCTTTTGGCATGAGGCAAGTGGTTAATAAATATTCACTGAGAGACTGACAGAACAGCTTTTTCTCCACAAACCTCTGTTTCTGACACAACTCCTCTGTTCCTGGGATGTGATAATGGTAAGAAATCACTTCTAAAAACAATACTGAAAAACTCCAAGATCTTTAAAACATTCTGTTTCACATATTTACTAAGGCAGGAAAGATTAAAATTGCATTTTAGAAAGATTTTCATAAAGGACTGACATAAAAGTCTTTTCTAATAAACTATATATTCACGATAAATTCTGGAGACATTCTGTCTCATATGCACTGAGTTTCAGCAAAATTTTATTATATATTTCCATACGCCATTTGTCACATAGAAACAAGAAAGGGATAAAATCAGAAAGCTTTTTACTTACTTTGGATGTTTAAACTTGTCTATCAGATCAACTCTTTCCACCAGGTCTCCTCCAATTGTCCGTACTAAGTCATAGAAATCGTTTTCTATAAAATTTTCAGAGGGCAACCAGAATGAGATGTCATTTATCACAGCAGGGTATTTGCTAAAAGGCTAACAAAACAAGAGAAGAAAAGATAGATTGATTTGTTAGTTGCCTAAGAATGTTTAAATTTTTCATAGAAAGTTATACTTGGCTAATTAGAAAATGCTGGTAAAACATTATTTCAGCACTTGAATTTTCAGGAACAAAATAAACTTAAAAGATAAGCCAAATTCAAAATTAGCAAATTCCATTATGAATGTTACAGATTCTTATCACATTCATGTGTAACATTACCATATATTATATTTATATAACCATTAATGTTCAATTTAGTATAAAGCAATTTGAATATATATTTCAGTTTTTTCATTTGAATACTAGAGGAGAAAAGTTCAAATTTAATTAACAAGCGATTCATTAACTTCCTGTGATATTTTCAGGAAGTCATTTTAATAGAGAAATAAGTAAAGGCTTGTCAAAATTGATATTTCAATTAGTAATGTCATTATTTGTTAGTATTTCTAATTATTAAAATAAAGGACTGGGATGATAAGTAGTCACTTTGGGAGTTATTTTTCAAATAATGGCTCCAAGGATGGATAAACACAAATGTAGCCATTTCCCCCATTTTATCCTATTTTTCCCAGTTTATTCAAGCTCATCATTATTTTGGATAGACAGTTAAAATTAGATACTTTTAAAAGTTATTGCCTTTGTTTACATGGCTTACACACACACACACACACACACATATAAAATGGGTGCTGGTCTGTAAGTTACTGCTACAATAAAAAATGTTCTTTATATAACTATTAAGTCCTCAGGGGAGATGTGCTGAAGTATAAATAAATCTGTTAGAAAAGCAAATTTATAAACTGGTTTACACCAAGCCTGATACCACTATAAACCCTTTGGTGAATCACTGATCAAAAAAAGTATAACTTTTTAAATGGCAAAACCTCTGAAGAACCAAAAACTCACACAAAAAATGATTATTCAACTTGAAGTATCAATAAAGTTGTCAGACAAATGCATCAGTTCAGAACACACATTTCAAATGAACCTAATAAAGCTACTATCTAGGTGCTTTTGACAAAATACTGCGGCTCCTGAAAAACATCCTTGGTTTTCTCTCCTTTGGCAAAATCAAAATCCTGTAGTAAATCACCCATGGGTCAATGTAACAATATAGGAGTATGGTGATTGCACCAGTTGCTCTTCCCTTGGACAACATCTTCTGCCACTTCAGGAATACGGAAATTTAGGGAGTTTGGATAAAAGACTGGGATTGCCAACAATTAGCATGTAATGCCCTCTTTAGCTGACCCAAGCTGAGGTACCATTGAGCTCTGATGACAGACATGGCAGGTGCCCACCTGAGCAGGAGTGTCAGCAACCCACTGACAACAATACGGTAATAACAAACAAAATAAGGCAGTCAGCCAGACTAGAGGTCCCCGAGACATTAAAAAATACATTTTACAGTAAATTAGAGTTTTAAAAACCAAGGAGAAAAGCCCAGACTGCTGTACTGCAAACTAGTTCAAGTTAACGAATTATATATAACAAGTTTAAAGTAATGGTTTACCTAAAGGAAGCATTCACTATACTAATTGGTATATGTCAGGTATGGGATACCTCCTAGTGCCTTCTACTCCTTTGAAGGGGAAAATAAAAGTCTGTTTTGAAAATAAGATAACTACAGACCTATGGCTATTGGAATGTAGGCTTCCTGATGCTTAGCCAGAGGCGGTGTTAAAAACTTCTAGTGGCTTCCCACTATTTTATGATAAAGTCCCCAATTCTTGAAAAGCTCTAACTCTCTCTGTTGTTCTCCAGAGAGAACATACCAGTCTTGCTTATTTGGTTCTTTTTTTTTTTTTTTTTTTAAAGATTGTTATTTATTTATTTGACAGAGAGAGATCACAAGCAGGCAGAGAGAGAGGAAAGGAAGCAGGCTCCCTGCTGAGCAGAGAGCCCGATGCAGGGCTCGATCCCAGGACCCCGGGATCATGACCTGAGCCGAAGGCAGAGGCTTAACCCACTGAGCCACCCAGGTGCCCCTGGCTTATTTGGTTCTGGAACACACTAAGCTCCTTCCTCCAGATACTGATTCTCGCCCTCCCTATCCTATTTCTGCTCCTCAGTTACCACGTTCATCTCCAACCCCCCACAGCTTCAGTAGTCCCTTGCTATGGCAGCCTGTACTTCTCGTACATAGTACCTTCCGTTCTTGTAATTATTTGTGTAGTTACTTAATGTCTGTCTTCCCAGTATATTTCAGTTTTTGAGGGTGGGGTGTGTATCTTCTTTTTATCTCAAACCTCTCTTACCCTGCACAGGTCCCGTGACACTGCAGGCACGCCTCCAGGACGCATGACAACGCTACCTTGTGTGAGCAATGGCCATGTTACAGTGAATCAACTTAGCTGTTCTTTCTTCTCCAACCAGCCCAGCTCATGGACATGGCAGGGAAATAAGGCATAGAGACTTGCCTCTATCCCTGGCTATGCTGTGATAAGGAGAGAGTGACCACATGCAATGACAAAGAAGAGGCAGACAGGCAAAGTGATTTGGTAGGAACTTGATAATCCACAATCTTAGAACCAGATAATTTTAGAACTGGGAAAAAAAAAAAAAAAAACCTGTTAACCTAAATGAAGAGGTAAACTGAGGCAAGCTTGAATTATCAGAAACTGAGTTTATTCAGGAAGAGCAGAGGAGTTGCAATTCAGAAAATGCATGCTGGGGCGCCTGGGTGGCTCAGTGAGTCAAAAAGCCTCTGCCTTCGGCTCAGGTCATGATCTCAGGGTGCTGGGATCGAGCCCTGCCATCGGGCTCTCTGCTCAGCAGGGAGCCTGCTTCCCTCCTGTTCCCTCTTGCCTGCCTCTCTGCCTACTTGTGATCTCTGTCTCTCAAAATAAATAAATAAATAAAAATGCATGCTGCATGTGAGTCTGTTGAGGGCTGGGGCAGCTGTATTAATGGGAAGGAGCGCCCAGAGAAGGCAGGCCCGCCGGAGTCCAAGCAGGGAGTTCACTGGCCGGAGGATGGTGAAAGGTTCTTGGCAGATGTTCACTGGTCTGGAGATGAATCTCAGTCCTCTGTAAATCAGGCATTTACAGGGAATCAGTCTCTTCATTCTCAAGTTCCATTCTTCGGAGGGAGCCTGTGTGGGATTCTCCACATCGTATCTTCCGGTTCCAGTTTAGACTGAAATCCTTTCACAGGTCTTAAATAGCATCTGGTATTATTTTTGTTTTCTCATTTCTTTTCTTGATCTAGATGAGCAATGTCTATTTTATTAGTTTTATCAAATAACCATGAATTGATTTATTCTTTTGAGATCATCTCTATAATTCTCGTGGTAGTTGTTTTTTGTTGTTGTTGTCATTTGTTGGGGTTTTTTTTGGAATTGAAAAGGTGATCAAAACTACAGTTATCGTAGAGACTTTAAAAGTCACAAGTCAATATTATGAACTACTTAATAACAATGAGTTTGAAAACTTGGATTAAATGATAATTTTCACTCAAGACAGAAAATTTAAACTGATTGATAATGTACCAAATTGAATTATCAGTCAAATCTCAAAAGAAAAGTGTTAGACTCAGATGGTTCATAGTATAACTATCAAATATTTCAGGTGAAGCAGTCTCTTTAACACCCAAACTATTTCACGAAATAGAAAAGGAGGGAAAAATCAACTGATCTCATTGAGTTTATAAACTTTAAGCCAAAGCTGGATAATCACAGAATAATTGAAAAAAAAATTGTAGACCAATTTCACCTTACAACCTACATAAAAAATCCTAAATGTAACTTCAGCAAATACAATTAAACAGCATATTAACATAAGAACACAAAATGACCAAGTAGGGTTTATTCTGGAATAATGGGAATGCTCTGAAACCAAAAACAATCTACTAATCAACATGTAAGGAAAAAAAAAAAATCCTGATTTTTTTTTTTTCAGAGAGAGGAAGCATTTGATAAATATAATACTTATTCATAAATAAGAAAAAAAGAGTTTTTTGGCAAACTATAAATAGAAGGCAACTTCCTTCCTTCCAAGATATTTATTGTAAACCTATAGCAAATATATTCAAGTTAAAATTTTTTAGAAAGCATTCGAAATAAAGTCAGGAGCAACAGAAGGATACCCTCTCTCACCCTTGCTCTGTCACATTATAAATCCTAACCCAAGGGAGGAAACAGAAACAGCTATTGGAATGGAACAAGGCAAAATTTGTGATCCTCATTTGAATCTTCCTTACTAACTATATAACTTGAACAAACTGCTTATCTCTGTTTTCAGTTTTCTCATCTGAAAAACAGAGGATTATTTGTATTTATCTCATATAATAATTACTATTTTATTTATATCATTAGACAGACAATATTCAAGAGTTAAAGTGAATGAACTGGAGGTACATATATCACTATGGCTAAAATACAAAAAAGTGTATGTTGAGTTTCCAAAAAAACTAAGTTGTATTGAGATGTAGTCACTATCATATCTATAAGGAGTTTTAAAACGGGTATGGCAATAATAAATACATACAGATAAATTGTACAAATTGTATTACAACAGATGTGGGAAGGCTATACTGGACTTCAAAACAATGATTAACTCTGGGGAAGGAAGGAGAGCATTTGAGCAGGGATTTTGCCTTTATCTTTAAGATGCTCTGTAGCAAATGCACTGAGTGAGCTCTGCATGTTGGTGGCGTTGGGTGGCCTGACCTCACACCCCAGTTAGTGTGGTCAGCCAAACTCAGTCTTTATTCCCTACATGAATACTGATGCTAAACACCCCTGTAATCCCCCTTCTTATCAGAGAGAGTAGCAAAAAATGCCACCTGCAAACATGTCACATTGGTATAAGGTTTACTTTGAGCTCAAAGCAACTGAAAGGAAGCTGATACAAGAAAAGCTCTCAGCTCGGGGGGCCAACACAACACAGGCACACAATTTGCCTAAGAGCAGGACAAAAGATTTGCAAAGGTACCCCATCTCCCCTCACCGATCACTGGAGACAACTCTAGACCCTTATTAGCCCAGAGAGAACACCAGAAGGCTCTACACCAAATTTGACTAAGGGGCCCTTACCTTCCATTAGTTTCCCATATATTTACCTTTCCACAATTGGCCACCTCTAGAGACTCAAGATCCTTTTCTTTGCCTTGTTACTTTCTCTAAAAATTCATTGCTCTTTTGCTAAGCTGCTATATAGGCCCAATTACCAACCAAGCCTTTGAGTTACTCCTCTCTGATACTCCTCTGTGTTTCATGCATGATGCAAATGTTAATAAACCTGTTTGTTCTAATCTGTCTTTTGTTGCAGAGCACCAGCAGACACCTAGAAGGGTAGGAAGAAAATTGTTGTTCTCCCTCCCCAACATTATCCTTACATTTATTGCATTTTGGCTACCTCTAATGGTGTTGGAATAATATCCTTACTTTGTAATCCTGGGAATCTACAAATGTTTTTCACAGTTTGCCCTTTTTAAACCTCTGATCTTTGCCAATTATCGACTATTCCAACCCAAAAACTGTTTTATTTCCTGTTTGGGGTTGGGGGACACAGTAATCATGGAGTTATGTGCCACCCTATCTTCAAGTCCTCTGACTGTATCGAGTGCCCCTACTAGGTTCATGTCCTCGTCATTGTCTTCCAGGACCAGAATTAATGTCTGGTTTACCTGTGTAGTCCAGCCCCACCCACTACAGCGCCTAGCTAATAAATGCCAGCTGAACTCACGTTGGACTGACTATGCGGTCTGTGTCCATACTTCCCAAATTTTCCAGCATAATTTGGATTTTTAAAATAATAATTATGATTCCAAAAAGGACAATTCTCCATGCCATCTGGGTCACATGAACTTGGTTTTTGAAGTTGTTTTCTTCCTTTTTTCTTTTCTTTGAAATACTTTTGCTTGTTAACTTTTACACCCATATCCCTTTACTCTCCCCACTGGCCCCCACTTCCCTTTAAAAGGCTCACTCATGTCTTCAGACCCAAGTCTCTAGACTTGCAGGTAAGAACGTTGGCAGCTGAAGTGCCAGAGGCCAGGTACTTAAAAAGAGACAGATAAAAGTGGGTTGCATTTCTCCCCTGCTCCAATTAATTCCTTTTATCTTCATTATTCTTCTTCTTACTTAATTGGTTTTATTCTGTTCTTCCTCCAGCTTAATTAGGTGAAAAAAATAACATGTATTTTGGGCCTTTCTTAGTTTTGAGTAAAAGCATTTAAGGCTATAAATGTTCCTCTAAATACCTCTTTAGATATATCCCACAAACTATGTCTCTTCCTAGTTTTTCTCCTTTCTTGTATTCTATTGGTCAATTTTTAAAAATATTCTAATACTTTTCTCTCTTGAGTATAAAAAGCTATAAATTATATGTCTATTTTTTTTTAAGATTTTATTTGTTTATTTGAGAGAGAGATGGCATGAGTGAGGGGGGAGGGGCAGAGGGAGAGGGAGGAGCAGACTCCTGGCTGAGCAGGGAGTCCAACATGGGGCCCAATCTGAGGACCAGGGATCACGACCTGAGCTGAAGGCAGATTCTTAACTGACTGAGCCACCCAGGCTCCCCTATATGTCTATTCTTTATGAAATAATAGACATAATAGACATAATACACATACACACACACACGTGTGCACACACAAATATCCTTTTATAAACTGATCGAAAGCCTAAATTTATTTAGGATCTCTATTCTGTCTTAACTAAGAAAGCTTAGTTTTTGTATTTTGTTTTTAACAGCTCTTCTCCCCAACTATTGGATTTTTATCCTTTAAAAAGCACACACAAAATAATAAGCTATTTAAGACAATGATTAGTTCAAGCTAAAAGTTGTATTTAATTTTATATTCACTCTCTTTGTTGGGAGACAATTGTCCATGGAATTTCCACACAACTTGTGTCAACAAACACCCTTGGAAGACAGAGGCAGTCTCTCCTGGGGGCAGAGAGCAGATTTGTCCCCCCCCCCCACCCCGAGATAATAAAGACAATGTCTCCCTCAGGGGCAAAGCTAGGGCAGGCTGGCTCACAGCCTCTTTGAAAGAATGGAAGGGAAGCAAGCAAACATAGTCCAAGAACAAAACGATGGTAGAGCGGCACAACTTGATGGTTTTCAGCTGCGCTCTAAGCCCAGCCTGGGAGCAGCAGTGACCTAAGCTGTTCTGCATCGCCCCTTGGGGTTTGCAGGTGTAGGAGAAGCTTCCTGTGAACAGGAAGCTCATGCTGCCTTAATAGTCCTCTGTCTCTGACCCAGGAGCCTCTCGTGTCTTCTGCCAGCAGCCAGGAGACTGTGGCAGACACCTTGTGACCTTGCAAGCAGGGGGAAACCATTCATAGCTTTTGACAGCCTTCCTTCCCGCGCACTTTTGTTCTTGTACATGAACATCCTTTAATCGTCTCTTCAGTGAAAGTATGTGGGAGGCAAACTCTCAGTATTTACATGTCTGAATCCCCTCATACAAATAATTTAGTGGAGCACAAAATAGTAGGTTTATAATTGTCTCTCCTTGGCACTTTGAAAATATTTTTCTAGACTCATTATGCCGATGACAAGTCTGCTGTCAGTCAGTACCGTTTCTTCTTAGGGAAGCTGTCTTTTCTTCCTGGCAGATGTGAAGAGTTTTATCTTTATCCTAGACGCTCCGCAGTTCGATTCGGATTAGGAATGGTCGGCATTTATCTCCATTCATTCTGCTCAGCACTCAGAATGTGCCTGCAATTGAAGGGCTCATGTTTTGTCCCACTTCGGAAAAATTCCAGCCGCTCCCTCTGTGCCATTCTTTTCATTCTCTTCTGGAACTGCAGTAACACATATTGTGGAAATTCTTAATCTATCTTCTCTTAACTCAATTCATGTTTTTAATCTTTATCAATTTCAGATTTTTAATCTTCACATACTTGTGCTGTATTTTTGGTGAGTTCTTTAGTAATAACTTCCTAATTCTCTTCTCAACTGAGTCTCGTCTCATCTGTTTTTTCTTCTTTATTTCAATGAATCTGTTACTCATTTCTGATATTTCTAATTGTTTCTTTTTCATATCTATTTACTCTCCATTTCTGCCTGGTTTTGCCCCTTACTCAGAATTTCCTGTTCTTTTCCTTTTTAATGGGTATTATTCTCCATTGATCTCTCTAAGGATGTTAAACATCCTTTTTTAAAGAACACTTCTTGATTTTACTTTACTCTCCAGTGAATTCAGATTCAAGTTGTTGAGCTCTTTATGTGGTTTGGAATTTCTGTGTGCAGACCCATCTTATATGAGAGACACCACTAGTGTCCTCTCCCTAATCACCCCTCCTTGGTTAGAGATTTTTGTGATTCCTGTATTGTATGCCTAGCCCAGAATCAAGTTGGTAGTCCTGTCTGGGTTTCCACCCAATGGTGAGATCGCTGCTGATGCCATAGGGGTAACTTATCTCAGTTCCTGATAAAGAGGCCATGCCTCAAAATAGACACATAGATCAATGGAACAGAACAGAAAGCACAGAAACAATCTCATGATTATATGGTCAATTAATTTTTGGCAAAGGAGGCAAGAATACGCAATGGGGAAAAGATGATCTCTTCAATAAATGGTGATGGAAAACTGGACGGCTACATGCAAAAGAACGAAACTGCACCACGATTTACATCATACACAAAAACAAACTCAAAATGGATTAAGGATCTTGGAGACTGAACTGGAGGTCAGGAGCATTAGAGACCCGAAACCATAAATATCCTAAAAGAGAGCACAGGCAGTAATTTCTCTGACATCAGCCATTGCAAGATCTTTCTAGATATGTCCCCTAAGGCAAGGGAAACAAAATAAAAAATAAACTATTGGGACTATACCAAAATAAAAAGCTTCTGCACAGTAGAGGAAACAATCAACGAAAGTAAAAGACAACCTACAGCATGAAAGAAGATACTTGCAAATGACATACCTGATAAAGGGTTAGTATCTAAAATATATAAAGAACTTATATAACTCAATACCCCAAAACCAAATAATCCAATTTAAAAAGGGGCAGAAGACTGATGGCTAACAGACATATGAAACGATGCTCAACACCACTCATTATCAGGGAAATGCAAATCAAAGGCACACTTATCAGAATGGCTAAAATAAAAAGTTCAATAAACAAGAGGTATTGGTGAGAATGTGGAGAAAAAGGAGGCCTCGTACACTGTTGGTGGGAATGCAAACTGGTGCAGCCACTATGGAAAACAGTATGGAGATTCCTCAAAAAATTAAAAATAGAATTACCATAGGATCCGGTAATTGCACTACTTGGTATTTGCCCCAAACATGAAAACACTAATTCAAAACGATATATGCCCCACTATGTTTACTGCAGCATTATTTACAAGAGCCAAGATATGGAAGCAACCGCGTCCATCAACTGATGAATGAACAAAGAAGGGTATATATACAATGAAATATTACTCAGCCCTAAAAAGTCAGAAATCCTGCCATTTGCAACAGCATGGGTGGCTCTAGAGGGTATAATGCTGAGTGAAATAAGTGAAAGAAAGACTAATATCATATGATTTCACTCATGTGTGGAATTTAAGAAACAAACAAAAAAAGATACAGAAGCTCAGACTCTTAACTCTAGAGAGCAAACTGATGATTACCAGAGGGGAGGCGGGTACTGGGATGGGTGCAAAAGGGGATGGGGATGAAGAATGCACTCATCCTGATGAGCACTGCGTAATGTACAGCATCAAAACTAGTGTAACCCTGCATGTTAACTATACTGGAATTAAAATAAAAGAGGCCATGTCTCTGTCCTGCTCTCTCCCTGGGATCAAAGCTCCACTCAAGCTACAGGGCTCCAGGTCATGGTGGTTGCAATTTGCGGCAGTGATAATTGCCTCCTTTCTAGAGCAGGAGAGCACAACCAGCACCTGACCCTATTTTTTTCAGCAGAGTGTACACTCGAGTCCAGCATGTTATGCAGTGCTCTTTTAGTCCTGACACTCCGCCAGAGCCAAACCACTGGTTTCCCTTCCCTGCTTATGAACCTGGAGCGCACAGTGTGTTCATTCTCACTTCCCACTTTGTGTTCGTCTCTTGTCCACAGATATATCCCTTTTGTAGGGGGAAAAGGCAAAGGCATGATCCTGCCTTTTTCATGTTCTCTTTTTAGATTGTCATCTGTCACAGCTGTGTGTGTGAAGCAGGGTACAGAGCAGCCTACAAAGCAAGACCGGGTTGACTCTGTATTTCCTTAACACAATGGTTCTTCACTCTGTATGGGAGAGGACACCACACCCTTCTGAGAAGATGAAGATTCAAATCTTTGTCTCCAGAACATATTTTCCCAAACGCAGATTTCTGCAGGGTTCACAAACCCAGTAAAAGTCATTCAAGGCATCAGATAAGGACCCTACCTTTGACCCATACTCAAAATCGTGTCCTGAGTTCAAATACATACAACTAAAATTATTATATGAAGGGAACTGAGAAATACCAAAATTGTTCTTTACTACTATGTGATATATATACACATAAGTATGTATAATTTGCATTCAAATGTGTTGTAAGGAATGCACACTTAATGATAATAAAGCCACACATGAAGTCATCATTGTCTTGTAGTAGCTACTAGGGATGTAGTCATATTTGTAGAAATAAGAAAAGTCTGCTTTTTATAGGCTGGACTAAGAAACTCCTTACTACAACTCAGGACAATGCTGAAGGGCCACCCTCATTTCAGAGCTGCCTGTGGGTGGGCTGAGGCCTTTGCTGTCAATGCATCATAGCCCAACTTCTCCCCTTGTCCAGTCCCGCTTCCACCCCTGCCCTTGAAGGCCACAGGGGTTGACCCTGACAGAACCTGATAAGAAGCTTCCAGCTTGCTAACCTCCATCTTAGAGGATGCTTTCTAGGGGAACCTGACTCATGACTCCTAGACACCAACAAAACCAGTTGACAGGAGAATTTGGTGTGTCTAGGGGGACAGCAAGCATCAGGGAGCATACACTCAGAGGGAGGCAGATCTGGATGGAATTTGGGTCCCTACACTCAGCTATATGCTGGAGAGAATGGCTCCAGGGGGGTGCCCTCCCAAACCTTTGTGTTAGGCCCCACAAAGCCATGAACCATAGCCCCACATACATCTTGGCAGGGTACATCGTGATCCTCTCAGAGAGGACTGCTAGGAGGCTGTCTCCTACTCACCCCTTCATCTCCCTTGGGAGGCTCTCATGAGGCAGCTTATCATCACCACCTGGGTGATGAACCTTCTGAAGAGGTATGAGGCTTCCTGCCCTGCCCTCCTCACAAAAGAATCACAGGATATACAACCTCTTAGCCACAGTCTAGAATCGGCTCCTCAGAACGGGGTCCTTCACAACTTGTGTTATGATCATCCACTCTGTTACGGACTGAATTAGGTTGGAGTCCTAAACCCCCATACCTCAGAATGTAACTTTACTTGGAGAAAGAGTCTTTACAGAGATAATCAAGTTAAAATGAGGACATTAGGGTGGGCCCTAATCCAGTATGACTGGTGTCCTTACATAAAGGGGAATTGGGGCACAGTGACAGACACACAGGGAGATCACCATGTGAAGATGACTCCAGACACAGGGGTGACGCTTCTATGAGACAAGGAATGCCCGCGATGGCCAGCATACCACAGAAGCTAGCGGGAGGCTGGAGCAGATTTTTTTCCTACAGTCTTTAGAAGGAACCAATCCTTCTGGCACCATAATCTCAGAATTCCAGTCTCCAGGACTGTGAGACAACAGAAGCCCCCCACTCTGTGGTACCTTGTTGTATCAGCTCCAGGAAACCAAAAGAACCCCTTCTGTATCCATGTCATCCTTTTCTGACATGTGGAAGAATGACCACAGGGAGTGGGCTACAGTTTATGTGAGTAGCAAACCATCTAAATCTAGAAGTGGATCCCTGCAGCGAACCAGCCAGATCAGCAGGCCTGGGCCTCACCTGGTGTGTTCACAGGCCTGAGAGAACTTACAACACAGTTTCTCTATCTGGAGAATGGAGACAGCACCTACCTCAGCAAAATGTAGTGCAAATGATGGGACATAACATTCACAAAGCACATACTTAGTCATTTTCAAGCCAAAACAATGACTTGGATAGTTGAGCAGGTACACAATTTTGACTTATCCATGACACCTGGTTATAAATCATAGGCTTGTCAAAGTGACTAGGGTCGGGGCAGGGGTCTAAAAAGTGAGTTTGGATTTCATAGTACTATTCCAATCTAACTGGCCCCTTGCTCCAGGCTCACGTCCATATTTAAAATCCAAATGTCCCCGTGTACCTTCCAAGGTTAAGATCCTTAAAGCCTCCCTTCTTACCATCCCATGATAAAATCAAAGTTCTTTAGGCCCTCTGTACCTGTTCATAAATGTTCTCAAGGAATATAACCTTAACTTCCAGTTGGTAACGCAACATAATACATTTTTTCCAGTTCGCTGTGTTTCTACCTCAGAATCTTCTTAAATGCTCTTCTGTTCAACGATACTAAAGCAGGATAACAGATCATTGTTCCCCACTACTCATGTTTTCTGTACTAGTCAATCCTTATTAACTCAGTCTCTGTCTTCTTGCCCTTAGGCAAAGCTATGACAATTTTTTTTTTTCTTTTTCTGGTTTAGAATCATTTTGACAGTTCCTCTAAGAGGGAAGGGTCTGTTTCTTCAAAAGTTCTGGAACTGTCAAGGTGACTTTTAGTCAGCTTTTAACCAGGCTGACTTTAGGCAAAGGATTACTTTGCAGCTTTTTCAGGTACTGCTTCTCTTTCTGGATCAGAACACACAGTCCCTTGGTTTTTACTGTAATTATATTATTAATGGTTACCACTGGTGGGAGTACTGTGTGCCCAAGACTGTGCTAGGCCCTTTCTGTGCATCAGCTCATTAGCGTACAGCACACAATCCCGTGAGATGGACCCTATTCCTCTTCCCGTCCATGTGGGTGGCTTGCCAACTGTGGCTTGCAGACCTTAGCTCCTTTGCCTAAGGTCAAACAGCAGGAAGCGGCAGAGCCAAGATCAAAGGCAGGCAGGTGATGATCCTAACATACTTTAACGCCTCCCACTGAAAACTGTAGGCTCACAGAAAGGGCTCAGTTTCTAGTATGGTTTTCAGAAGTAGCCTATCCAGCCTAATTAATAATTATGTAAATAAGAACAAATCTAACATTTATCCCTATGGTGCCTTCCATGACATTTCCTTTTTGAATGATTCATTAAGCTTTCAGATTAATTATCTTGATTTATAAGTACTTCTGGACTATTTACAGCCCTTGTGATTGTGTTCTTATCTAAATTAACTTAAAAATCAGTCTTACCTATAAAAAACAGCGAGCCTTATCAAGTGCTTAACATTCCAATGTTTCCCAGGCCTACTTTAATTCCAACTATTCATTTTGTAATTAAAAAAAAAAAACTGTTTATCAAATTTGGCAGGCACTTTCAGTACTTCACAAATTCAGGTTGTTCTAACTCATGATTCCATGCTGCCTTGATGTTACAGATTTTCTCACTTTGTTCCAATATTCTGTTTTTCTTCTTACTTAATTCCACTGAGTGCCCGGAGCATAATGCTCTGTTGGCCAGAGGTAAGCACAGTTCCTGCACAGCAACTTTTGTTCTGTGACTTCACCCAGAAACCGCATGAGACCTAGCAAGTCTGAAGTTATCTTCCAAACTTCAGTTTCTCATATTTGTTCTTGATTTTTTTTAAGGTTTTATTTATTTATATGACACAGAGAGAGAGAGAGAGAGAGAGAGAGAGAGAGAGAGCGAGCACAAGTAGGGGGAGCAGCAGAGGGAAAGGGAGAAGCAAGATCTCCACTGAGCAGGGAGCCCAATGAGGGGCTCAATCCCAGGACTCTGGGATCGTGTCCCAAGCCGAAGGCAGCCACTTAACCAACTAAGCCACCAGGTACACCTTATTCTTAATTTTTTTTTAAAGATTTTATTTATTTATTTGACAAACAAAGATCACAAGTAGGCAGAGAGGCAGGCAGAGAGAGAGGGGAAGCAGACTCCCTGCCAGGCAGAGAAACCGATGGGGGCCTCAATCCCAGGACCCTGAGATCATGACCTGAGCCAAAGGCAGAGGCTTAACCCACTGAGCCGCCCAGGCACCCCTTATTCTTAATTTTTAACAGAACTTCAGTTCTGGTTGAAGATTCACAGAAAACAAAGAATTTCCATAATGAAATCATGGGGAACACTCATTTTAGGGTAGCCTTTATTGAATTAGCTTTCCATGTTTCCATACCACAGTTCCTCTCAACTATCTACTGAACTCCTTCAGAGCAGGAACAGAATTTTAAATCCTTTCGAATCCTCTCAAATCTACTTTAGAGCTCTAGACATCTTCATTACTTAAAACAAATCATTTGCACGTGAAAAACAAAGATTTTTTTTCTACTGCAGTTAAGCAGGGGTGGGGAGTGGAGAGCTGGGGCCCCGCATTCTCTTGTGGGACCTTAGGGATCCCGAGCAAGGTCTCAGGGCCCTGCCTGAATGTAATGGCTTCTGACTTAAAAGAAACAAAAGAAAAAAGTAAGCCTCAGAAATCTTTGTTCAAATAAAATATCGTAGGTGCTTCTAGTGAAAGAATGAACTGTAGGGGGAGTGGGAGCCTGCAGCCCAGACCACCAGCTTAGAGTTCGGGCAGAGAACCAACCGCACACAGAATACAAACGTGAAAATGTTCCAAAATCGATTGTGGAGAGGGTCGCACGTCTCTGCCAATATACTAAAGACCATGGAATCACACAACTTAAATGGGTGAATTGTGCAGCACATGGATTATATCTCAATAAAGGTATGAAAACAATAAGTGACTAAATAAACTTATTGATCAAAGAAATAAGGGTTCTGGAAATGGAGAGCTTCTATTTTGTATTTAGCCTCTTTACCTCATCTTCAGAACTTATCAAAGACTTCATCTCTGGCCTCCTATTTTCAGGTTAGATAATTAAATCTTGCTGAAGCAGGCATCACTTCTGCACTCTGGGCTTTCCTCTCCCGGGTAAAACATTTGTTAAGGTTTTGCTCAATTGTTTAAATCTCCCATTAAATGCCTGGTCTGGATCTTCACAGCTCTGTACAACTACTGGAGTTTAAGTGAGGTCACATTCAGCTTTAAGATCATAATTTTTCCCAGTAAATCATGGTTACTGGGAGACAGGTATTTCCCTTCCTTACCCTCAAGTAAGTGAACAGAGGCCTCATTTCATCCCATCTCATTTTCCTGACCCTGGAAAAAAGACAAAATGGGAAACTGGGTTTGTTCACCTCCAACCCTAAATGTAACCTCAATATGGTCCATGCTTAATTAGAACATGGACTCTGTGAGGGGGAATCGCAGTTTCTTCTGCATTTTATGTCACCTCAGTCTGTACCAGAACCCCACCCTCCACTCCGCCAGGGACTGTACATGCTAGGGGGTAAACCCGAGGGCCAGCTAGAAAAAGCAACTTGAACTTGCCGGACATCATACAGAGCTGGCCTTCTGACTATTTCCAGGGGAAAACAGGCAAAACAAAAATTAACCTCAAGAACTTTAGACGTTTGATTTCCATGGCTTATTCGAAACTGGAGTAAAGATCAAACTTGAGACTCACTGACAAAAGGCCTTTTATAGAGCAGACTCTCTTGGATTTGACCTTCTTCCTTTCTTTCTCACCCCAATTTCTTCCCCCACATCCCTGTCTATACATCCTTTTAGGCCAGATCCTTTTAGGTGTTTTAGGCCATCAAGATGCCTGGATATGACATGTCTTAATATTTCTTCCTGACTCCCATAATACCCAAGAATTAGCACTGTCTCAACTGCTGTACAGTGATGGACCCCAACAAACAGATAGCCGTCCTGTGTCTAAAGTTGTGTTCTCGTTCCTTTTTGTAACAGAAATGTCTAAGGAAGGTGGGTTAGGCTAATGACTTCTAAAAAAAACACCTATTGTTATTTCTAGAATAGAATCTAATACCAACTCTCAGCCATAGGGTAGAAATGAATAGGGGAATAAAAAGTTGTGACCATCCATGATTCCAGGGTCCTGGGATCGAGCCCCACATCGGGCTCTCCGCTCGGTGGGGAGTCTGCTTCCTCTTCTCTCTCTGTCTGCTGCTCTGCCTACTTGTGATCTCTGTCAAATAAATAAATAAAATCTTTAAAAAAAAAGAAAAAAAGTTGTGACCATCTAAATTTTTAAGAGAAAACATCGTAGCTGCTCTGGGTAAGGAGAGGGGTGGCCAGGAGATGGAAGGAAACAGGGAGGAAAATAGGAGATGCACGTGCTGGTGATACCATGGTTGGGGTGCTGACTCCATGGGCACCCACCGTACTATTCTACTTCACAACTTAAACATATCCATTTTCAAATATCCAAATACTAGATTTAAAAAATTAAAGGAAAAAAGGATATCAATGCTTAGTCATTTACCTAGACAAATTACGTAATGGAGGGAAACATTGGCCACAGATTAGGCATTCACAAGTGAAAAAGAAATAGTTTTTCCCACATTTAAAAATAAAATTCCAGCTGTTAGTATTGGACTCTATTTCAACAAAGAAAACAATGAGTTCAGCTTCGTCACATGAGAGACAAATGTGAAGCATTATTTTCTTTTGCACCAAATCCAAACTAGCCTAGCAAAGTCTACAACAAAGTTCACAGGGGGTAGATGTGATAACTTAGTTGAAGGTAAATGGAATGTGAATACGGGGGTCCCATTGAGAGACTCCCCCACTCAGGTGAGAGCAAAAGAATTTATATATAATTGGGGACAGAGAACAAGACAACTTCACCAGGCTGCTCAGACACTGTCCCTGACACCAAAGAGCTCACAGACATTAGGAGAAGAAGGCCATCAGAAGTGGGACACACAAAATGTGGTTTGTACAGTGGAGCAGAGGGTAGACTCCCTTGTGGAGCTGAAGACACGGCCATCTTTGTATATATGGCTGAAAGCCTGAAATGGGGGTCATTAGATGACCTCTCTCCTCCTGAGAGAAAAACACATTCTTCCATCCATTAAGTAAAAGTCTCGGTAAGTTAAGTTCATTGAAATACTAAAACATGGAGTGCATCTGAAGAAGTTTGGGCCATCTGTCATGTCAAAAGCCCAAGCTGACAGGGAGAAAAAGCCGATGAGCAACCACCTTCTGGAAAAGATGCTGCCATAACAGGTCACTCAGGGCACCGAGGCAGCAATGCCAGAGTTCTGCTTCTTTCTGACCAGGGACAAACTGCTAAGCTCTCAGATACAAATTTCCTCATCTGCAAAAGAAAGCCCTTAGCACCTCCCACACCGAGGTCCATCCAGACTGTCCCACAGGATGTCCCAAGAGACACCCCGAAGAACCTGGGGCCATTGTCAAGTGCCTCTTGAGAAATGCTGGGTGTCACCAAGTTTGGCAGGGAAAACTTGCCCTTCTTCCTCTTCAGAGGCCCGGGTCTTCCAAAATTGTGAACGAAAAGGACCAAGTGAGCCCAGATTTTCGAGTCCACTGATCACACACGCCATGCCACAAGAGAAGGGGCAGACACATCCATGTCTTTACTTCCGGGATGGCTCGATGTTGCCTCCACCCACATCATAACTTGTGCCACCCAAAATGACTCGGGGTCGCATGCCACTTTAAACAAAACATTAGAGTTGGAAAAATAAGCTTTCCAGACTTGCATCAAATAAATCTTATGCCATGTTGCAGGGGCTACAAGCAAGTAAAACTGTCACTCAAAGAAGTAATATCCCAAACTCATTAATGATTAATTTCCCTTACGCAAAATGAATCAGATTGTTTCCATACACTGGATCGGCCACGACGGCATCTTTTGAGATTTCTCCTTTTCCCCCAAACAATTACATCTGCTGGTTTCCTGTCTGTGACCCAAGGTTTTCACTTCCGGGTACCCATCCTCAGAGTGGGGTAAGGCAGACGGGGTTGTCTGGATTGTACGGATGGGGAAGTGGGAGACCAGAGGCTGCTGTGCTCAAGGGTGTACAGGTCATGAGTGAGTGGAGGTGGGGGGTCTGAACACAGATATGCATGGCCCCCAAATTGCCAATTCATCCATGAAATCATACCATAGCCAGCTAAGGGACCCTCCTTCTGAGGGCCTCCCTGAACATGGGGGACAATGGTCATGCTGTCTCTCCACTTCTCATTCTTTGCGAGCTCGGGCACATACTTCAGCCCACTAGACTCCTTGGTAAAATAAGAATGATATCCTTACCTCACTGGATGATTATGAAGATTAAAAAGGTTAATATATAGTAAAAACCCTTATAAATTCCAAAATCCCATATAAGGTAAGGTATGATTAACTATCCTTTTCTTTTTGTTTTATAAGCTTTTAAAAAAAAAAATCATGGGCGCCTGGGTGGCTCAGTGGGTTAAAGCCTCTGCCTTCGGCTCGGGTCGTGGTCTCGGGGTCCTGGGATCGAGTCCCGCGTCGGGCTCTCTGCTCGGCTGGGAGCCTGCTTCCTCCTCTCCCTCTCTCTGCCTGCCTCTCTGCCTTCTTGTGATCTCTCTCTGTCAAATAAATAAAATCTTTAAAAAAAAAATCATCAAATTAACCACATAATAATGGCTACCATTTAGTTAGCTCCTACCATATACCAGGCACCATTACCTTACCTCCTCTTCAAACAGAGCCTAGAGGGAGGTCACTCAGCTGGTACAAAGCTCTGCCTCTTACTGGTGTTTGAGACACTGGGCAGTTCCTTTATCTCAATTGCCCGTCTGCGAAACGAGGATCCTGCCAGGGTCCCCTCGTCTGGTTGCTGCCAGGATCAAAAGCATCAGTAGGTAAAGTGCACAGTAGCTACTCAACATTTAGGGCCTCATTTCTGGTTCATTTGCACAAGGCCGAATCATGACTGAACTCGGATGCCGCCGTTTCTACTACCTCTTCATGCCATGGCACTTCCTATGGTCTGTAACCTGGGAAGAGTCTACATAGCTCTCTGCGTTACTTGACGAAAAGGGTCTCATAGGGCAGGGACCCCATTTTCTCCCTCTATATATTAAGCATGGTGCCCACGATGGAGGCAACTAACGTGTGTGGGACTGAACTAGAAAGCCTGGCGGCTCTCTTCCATGGTAGCTGGTTTCGCCAGCCTTGAGCTGGTTGTGGTCTCAGGGAGGGGGCTCCTGGGGTGGGGAAGCTGGAAAAGGGGGAGAAGGGCCCTATGAGAAATGATGACAGAGAAAAGGACAAATGACTGGGTGGTGGGGCTGAGACATCACTTCCCCTCAGGTACACGCAACAAAGATCGGCGGACACACCCCTTTCGGTGGAAGAATGAGGGGATTAGTAGAAGTACCAAGGGCCTTTTTACACATCTATTCTGGAGAGCTAAACGGTCAAACATGGAGTGGTCAGGAACAATCAAGAAGAAAGCTCAAGACGTTTGAGTTTTATTAAGGCTCGTAGTGAGGAGAGAGAAAGACCCTCTTAGGCTTATGAAGCAGCTCCCCTGCCTCCCAGGCCAGTTAGGAACCTCCTACCTCCTAGCTCCAAACCCACCTCCCCACTCTGCTGTGTGAGGACAGGCTGGGCTCTGCAGGCGGAAGAGAGGGAGGATGGGGGAGGAGGAGACCCTGGCTTCCCCTGCGGGCCTCCCAGCAATAGGGCTTGGGCACCCCCAGGACGCCACATTGACCACACAGCAGCCGAACCCACCGTGCGGCCTTTCCAATTCCTGCAGAACCAGCTTCATTGGACTCTGATGGCTTCTCTCCTTCCTCTTCAGAGGTCCGGTCTTAGCTTTCAGGGACTGTGTTTTTAAAATTTTATTAATGCCAACTTCTTTTGTTCTCTCAGCTTAGAAGGGGCACCTGCTCCCTGCGATGGCTACTTCCATGAAACTTTAGTGTTCTCCTTTTGGCTTTTTAGTTACCTCCCTCAAAGGCTAATGTTTCGTTACATTAAATTCTTTACAATAAAAAAAAAAAAAAAACCAGACTGGTGTGGTTTCTGTCTCCTGCCTACACCCTGACTGATAATACCACATAAGGAAGGGAGAGAGAGAGATTTACCAAGAGTCTGTGGTCCCTGATATCACACCAGATTTGCAACGTAAGTCTAAACAAAGATATGAAAACCAAAATGGGTATTGAAAGTAGCTCGGAGAATAAAAAAATTGCTTCTTGAAGCACAGATCCTCTGCTCATTTGGGGACACATCAAAGATACCAACTAGATCTCCTTCCTAATAATCCACAAAGAACCACTCTCCACGTACTACACCCTGGACTCAGGTACCCCCATCCCTGCAAAGAAAAAAAGATCACTAGATCCATGATCCTTCAAGTTTCCTCTCATTCCTTTATCTAAATACAACTCAGTGGTGTCAGACGAGAACCAAGCAAGATGGCGGTACATGCAGCCTGAGGGGTTCAGGCCTTTGGGCCGATGGAGCGGGGTGGGGGGGATATATGGAACTGCAGTCTGGCACGGAGCAATGACTCCCTTCCAGAATCATTAGTCTGGGGTTTAGCCCCAGCTTGTCCAGCCACCCACTACCCTGAGCGGCCATCCGTAACGGGGTTTCCTTCCAATGGTTTACAAGGCCTGTTGCCCTCACTTCACAGGTGATAAGGAGACAGTCTTTGTTCCTATGGAAAGTGCAAGAACATGAATCTGACAAACCAGATGGGAGGCAATTTCCTCTTGGCAGGGCTTTTCAACGTTTTGAATTTCTTTATCTGTTTATGTTTTGGAGAGAAGGGCTGAGAAAGGTGGGGGAAAGTGAAGAACACCGGCCCCTTGGTTCAGTCGGAGGGCTGTGTCATCCCTGAAATGTGAGAATAACTATGTGGCTGGGCACGAGGGGCTCCCTGTGTTGGGGAGGGTGTTGGCAGAGGCCAGGGAGGGCCAGAGGTGCTACCATGGTGAACCATCCAACAGAAATGGCAGAAGAGTGAGCTGTAAAACCTTGAACTTCCCTTGAGCTGATACACTTGTTACTTGCTCACTGTCAGGGGGGGATTCTGTCTGTGCTGTCTGCCCCTCCTTGCTTGTTGTCTGTGTGCTGCTAATGAACCAGAACCATGTCAGTGCTCAGGACGGCTTTGGTCGGCTCCCCCTTTCTCTGACTGTGACAAGGAGATAAGGCAGACAGCAGAGATGGGAGGAGGGAGAGGGCTGGATGGAGGATTTGAGGGCCGAGGCAGACTAGGAAAGAGCCTGTCATCACTAAAAAGGCTGGGCCATGAGCAGTGCTGTGAGCAGGAGCACTGCACTGCATGTAGGGGGTGGGGGGTGGGGGCTCACTGACGGTCCCTCAGGCTGTTTGCCCCTTCCCTGCCTTCGCTCCTTTCTGGGCTCCTCCCACCTCTGAGCGGATGCTGGCAGGAAGGGAGTGCTGACCCGGAGTGAACAGGAAGTGAAGGAAGACACAAAGCAGGATACGTTGACATTGGGGACATTCTTTTTGGCTGTTGACTGTGGGCAGTTGAAATATGGGATCCCTACAGGTGACTGACAGATGCCCTCTCTGCTCTCCAGCAGAGGCACTAGATTATTCCAATAAGAAAGCGTCTGTGTGGAGGCCGAGTGTCTTTTAGGGCTGGCAGGTTGGTGGATTTCTCACTGTTAGATCTCACCACTGTTTTCAACTGTTTGAAAAATAGTACAAGTGAGAGTAGAGGTTGGATCTCTTAAAAATGCAAGACAGTCAAAGCACAGATGGCACATTTTGGAAAGGCTAAGGAAGGGACACAAGAACATGAATGTCTCCAAAATGCATTGTCTGCAAACACTTGGGCAGCAATCAACCTACCTTTGTCAGCCTTTCTTTTTTTCTTCTTTCACTCAGTCAAAAATATTTACTGAACACTACATGCAAAGAAACATGAAAGGCACACAACAGACATTAAGATGAGGAAAATATTCCTTTTCCCAAGACATATGCAAGCTGACAGGGGTGGTCGGTATGGGTTACTAGAAATAGTTAACTTAAATCTCTAGTGAGTGAGTTTAAGGACTGAGGTATGAACCCATGGGAAGCCAATGAGCCATCATTCTCACCTGGGATATTCATGGAGGGAGGGGCTGTCAGAGCCTGACAGGTAGAGAGGGGCAGGAGTGGGGGAGGGTATGGGGACTTCAGGGCAGGAGAAAAATGTCTTCAGCAAAGATATCCTATCAGTGACATCCAGGAGGTAATAGCTGAGGTTCTTTGGAGTCCCGCAGGTTGAGAAACAGCTAACCTACATTTGGTGTGTTGAACCTGACTCTCACTCAAGACATCCACGTGGACAAGGCTAGCAGGCCATGAGACTGACTGTCATGAGGAAGAAGACAGGCTTTTTGGGAGCAGAAGGCTCGTCTTGTGTGTCTGTGGTCTTCCCCCCAGTTTCTAACTGAGTAGTTGCTCAGAGAAGTTGATATAACTTGTAGATGTAATATACGGTTTCTTGTCATGTGCAACCACTCCCTAATGCAAGACACTGACCACTTAGTCTGTGGTCACTCAGTCCCTGGGCTTAACCCCTTTCTACCCCTGTGGGGCTGTAGCTCTTCCTGCAACTTTCAGATATCTAAATTTCATTTAAGTAGGGTATTTTCCTGAAATTCCAGGAAATTAGTGTATAGTTTGGTTTAAACAGAAAAGATGGTGAAGTTTTATCTAAGTCTCAATGGCATTAACATCAGGGTTTCCCTGTCCCTAAAGTTTCACTAAGCAGAAGTCTGGCTCTGTTATGAAACTGTATGTTACATTTGTATTTGTCCTTGTAGATCTATATATATATTTTTAATATGTGGGTGATTTGGATAATTTAACAACCCCAGAATAAATTTTCAAATTTATTTTGATCTTGATGCCTGGTTACTGATTTCTCATGGCTAATACAATTCCCCAAGGATTTCACTCTATGCCTACAACACACAAGGCAGCTGTTAAGAAATTTAAAATGAGTTAAGACATAGACACTCTTCAAAGGAGCTTAAAATTTAGTGAAAGACAAAGGTCTAGAAACGTTCATAACAGGCATTCTAGGCTATGTACAAAGCGAAGCTAAATCTTTTTTTTTCCCTCTCAAAAAATCAAAATGCTGACCAGATCAATACAATGTACAAAGCTACACTTCTACCAATGACTCTCATCTGTTGGGACAGGTGCTACCTGTGTGAGGATTGGGGGGAAAGGAGGAATGTGAGTGGTGTGTCAGCTCCGTTTCCAACCTAAATTCCTATCAGCAGATTGCACTGGGAATACCATCTCGGAGGCAGGGATGGAGCTGATGAAGACTGGCACTCCCAGCCGGTCCTTTAGCAACCAATGCACATTTCTGCGCTGGGTGACATCAGGGTGCGATCCACGGCAAGAATTGCCCAGGCGGACATTGGCCATGACCTCAAGACCCATAGAGCACATGCTCTGGCCTGAGCCCCTAATCAACAGAATCTACATTTCTCTGGGGGAGGGCCCAGCATGGGTCTCTTCCAGGAGCTCTCCCGGAGGGCTCCGATGCAAAGAGAGTGGCCCATTTACTGCCTCTCACACTCTGTGGAAGGATGCTGGTCACACATGGGCTACTCTTCGCTATCCCATCTGTCCACACTGAGACCCAATTCAGTAGCTCTGTCAACCGTAAATATATGTATTATCCGGCATTGACTGAGCACTTACTATGTACCAGCACTGAGTATACTTACTATGTACTCAGCTACGAACTGAGCTGAGAACCTCTCATACATTTTGACATTTCATCTTCAAAAACAACCTTAGGAGTTAGTACTATTGGCTTCCAAGCTTACAGATGGAGAAACTGTAACTTAGAGAAGTTAAGTGACCTGCGGAAAGTCACAGGGCTATTCAGGGTGGAGTCAGCACTCGAATCCGGTCAGCTTGAATCAAAGTTTCTGCACCTGGCCGCTAA
Organism: Enhydra lutris kenyoni; assembly: GCF_002288905.1. Lineage (NCBI taxonomy): Eukaryota > Metazoa > Chordata > Mammalia > Carnivora > Mustelidae > Enhydra > Enhydra lutris. Next base: position 5,731,792 of record NW_019154132.1, on the reverse strand, counting down.
GACACACCAGCTTACTTCTATGTCTGAGCTGCTCAGTTTTTAGCATGTGTTCTGCATCGATGTACAAAAGGCTGTTTGATTCATATTCATCCATAAAACAGAGAAAAATAAAGTATCTACTCGGAAGTGATTTACTGAAAGGATATATTCAGCATCTATTTTCATAAGACACTGTGCTGATTCTGTGTGCCCAGCCTCAGTGTCTGGAAGTTACCAGGATGCCACTAGTGTTCCCAGGGTTGGCAGGTGCCCGCTTGCTTCGTGTGACCCCTCAGAGCCATCGTAAGAGCACGGCTGTGGTCCTGCCCATTGGCGGGGGTGACCGAATTCAGCCTACCCACCCAGCAGGCTCTGAAAGACGGGATGCTGCCAGGCAAAGTGACAGAACTGCCCCGGTTTTTAAAATAAAAGTTCTGGAGAAGATTACTGTCAAAGCCAAACTAGTCTTGCGGGTTCACTCCTCCAGTAGCACATACTGCACTCTTGCCAGATGCTCTGTAATCCCACTATTAACAAGGGTCAATATATACGGAGCTCTGACTATGTGCCAGATCCTGCGCTTACCCTGGTAGTTTCCACGAATCCTCACACCAAGTCCTCAATATGATGAGAAGGCTGAAGCACACAGAGGCTAACAAGCTGGCCCAGGATTACAATTATAGACCTAGTAAGTAATCCTACACTATCTAGAACTATCTAACTGGAAGTAGCAAGCAGCAGAGCTGAGATGGGAACCAGACAAGTGGCCCCAGCCCTTGGGCTTGTTACCAACCTCTTACTATTTATCAGGCACTGTGACAGGCACAGATTATAAAGGTGAATAAGATTCAGCACCTCCGAAAGCAGAGAAACACACCAAACAGAGATAAGACAGTGAGAGCCAGTTTTCCAGGTAGGTTTAAAGGACTGACTCTTTGAAGATTAACCTAAAACTGTCAAGAGAAACTATCTGGAAAGGCTCAATCTGATAAGAGTATTAGCTCCTAGAAAATGGTCCCCTTATGAGCTGATCAGCTCTGCAGAAGGTGTGAATATGGAGAACGGCAGAGGGCATGAGGCCGATGCACCTCGGACTCCGATCTGGGAGGGCCTTCCCAGGCTGCTGCAGGGCTCACAGTGCAGGAGCTCCTGGAGGAATTATGTGGAAATGAACCTACCGAGCCTGGCATCTAGTGGGCAGTCGTGAATGAATGCTGATACTGGGCAGGGAGGACGCAGAGCAAAGAGGGTCCTGTGACAATAAGGAGTAAGCATGACCATTAGCTTAACTAAAACAATTAAAAAAATAAAAAAGTTCCCTTCCTCTTCGCAAGGGGAAGGGCAGATGTCAGGCCAAAGCTAAAAGGCGGGAAAGAGGGCAGGGGATGGAGGAGGCAGCACCTGAGAGTTTACTTTTAATGCAGAGGTTGCAAAACTAGCAATTCAAGGACCAAATGTATGTTGTTTCGCATTTTTGATCTGAATACTTTGTCTACATTAAAAAAAAAATCAGGAAATTTTACATCATCTGGATTTCTAACTTATCTCTTACAAATTAAAGATGTGGCAACACCAGGCTTGGACCCCCTTTGGAAGAGACTGGCATTGCCCTGCTGTCCACAGGCCCTGCCACCTCCCCCTTACCTTGTGCCCATCTCCACCTAGCCCATGTGCACGTGCGAGCTGCTGACTGGCAATCTGGATAGTAAGAACACGCAGTAATAAGATCACTCTGGGAAGAATTCAGGGTCACACTTCACAGTCAGGGGAGAACTTAATCATGAAGAGACCTGGCAGTTGTCTCAATGGGGAATAAAAGATTGGAGAGGACCGCTGGCCAATAAGTGCTTCCAGCCCACCCCCTGCTCAACCATCTCCAAAAGCAGAGTTTTACATGTCTCTAAATGGATTCATTCATAATTCACATGCACTATCTCATCTAACAATAAGTATTAAAAACACATGTTATCTCATTTTAAAAATACTGTTGCCCCTTTTAAAAAATGAGAATATCAAGTAATTAGCTCAAGGTCACATAACTGAGATTTGAACCTGGGCAGTCTGCCCAGTCGGGCGTTAGAAGAATGCTAATAGGTGCTTTCCTTAAAAGGGTTCCCCGGTCAAAAGGGCTTGGGAAATGACAGCTTCAGGTTTCTTACTGTAAGACTTCTCAGAACTCTTTTTTTTTTTTTTTAAAGATTTTATTTATTTATTTGACACAGACAGAGATCACAAGCAGGCAGAGAGGCAGGCAGAGAGAGAGGAGGAAGCAGGCTCCCTGCTGAGCAGAGAGCCCGATGTGGGGCTCGATCCCAGGACCCTGAGATCATGACCTGAGCCGAAGGCAGAGACTTTAACCCACTGAGCCACCCAGGCGCCCCAACTTCTCAGAACCCTTAAAACACTACTGGGCTTTGTGACTCTCCAGGTAAGGGAAGCCACATTCAGCTATGAAATCCTCCTGTTTGCAAAGAACATGGTCTGGGATATGCTTGTAGTGGACATGACATGTTCTGGAGCCACGTGAGCGAAACCTAATAATAACGTCTCACCTTTTCCTCGCTAACCTGAAACCTCCTTAACTGAGAACACATCTTGTAGCTTTGATTCTATTAATCCCCACCTCTATTAAAAACCATTCTAACACATCTATAATGGGAAGATAATAAAAAATAACCTTACACATACAGGATATATTGACACTGTTTTACTTCAGGTCTGCCTTTGTGAAATAGAAATCCTTGCATTTCCATTTTTTAAAGATTTATTTATTTGTTTATTTATTTATTTATTTATTTATGAGTGAGAGAGAGAGAGAGAGCGCGCGCATGTGTGAGACAGCATGTTGGGGAGGGACAGAAGGAGAAGAAGAGAAGCAGACTCCCCGCTGACTAGGGACCCTCCCCCCCACCCAACCCTGTGGGGCTGGATCTCAGGACCCTGAGATCATGACTTGTGCCGAAATCAAGAGTCAGATGCTCAACCGACTGAGCCACCCAGGCGCCCCCAATGCATTCCCATTTAAAAGATGAAGAAAATGAAGCCCAAAGAGGACAAGTGAATTGACAACAGTCAAAAGGGTTATCAAGAAAGTGCCTGTTACCCTGTTCTCCCACGGCAGCGCACCAGAAAGTAATGCCAGATGTTAATGGCCTCATTAAACACTGTGTTTTTATACTGAATGGATTTTGTTTTCTTATTTAGCAGTCATTTTCACATGAATCATCTAGTTAAGTCCTATAGCTCCCAGTTAGCCACACATTTTGATTAATCCCATTCCTCACCGTGGTGGTTTATGAGAATATATTCTAACAAGGCTTCTAAATAACTCGGCTTAGTCACGATATGACTACTAGGTCTTTAATATATCAAGGAGCCAATCCTAAAGACCGGTTGCCTTTAAAAGTGAAATACGGAAGGTTATTTTTATTCTACAAAAAAATAAATATTTATTTTCCCCACAAATCTAAAGATCTCTACACCAATGTTTTGCTATGAAAAAGAATATGGGAAGGAGGGTATTACAATAATAAAAATAATGCATTTTTCTTCTCTGCTGCCTCTTGTCATTTAGTTTCCATGTAACCTAATTCTTATTCCGATCAGAGAAGAAGGAACTGGAAACCAGGATTTTATTAACACCATCGATATCCACCCACGCTCAGGCACATGCACAAGCACACTCCTCTGGTTTCTAATTATGCATTTATAGATGAGCTTCACGGGCTGCTCTCCCCACAGATGATGAATAAAGTAGCTTTTGTTTTTAGAGATTTATTTCAAAGACCTCTTCATTAAATGCTATTTGGGGGCACATACATATCTATGGAAGGTTTGGAAAAAAAAAAAAACATGCTGACAAAATAACCATCAAGGAAATGTGCCACTGACAGAACCTAAGACAGCCTTTCTCCAAGGGACACACTTAAAATACTACACACACACACACACACACACACACACACACACATACACACACACACACAGCAGGGAGGAAGAAGTCTATTACAAAAAGGCCTTTAAAGCCTCTTAAAAATATCTGAAATTCCTATGCAGAGAGTAATAAGCACTTAGAGATATAGCTGGAAAATGGATGGCTGCTGGTTTTCTTGTTTGTTTAGACAGTTAAAGAAGGAGGGGAGGAGACAATGATGTTGCAAAAATTGCCCCATTTTTTGGGAAAGTCTGGTGAATCCTGCTATTTCTGTCCTATAGCTTGGATGAAAGGGTTTATGAAACCCTCCAACTTCTCACCTACACAGGCAGAATCTCAGGGCTACCCCAGGACCCTCTCTGCACAGTCAAGGGGTGGTGTGTGAGGGAGCTGGGGCAGGGGTGGGTGGCAGGGAGGAGGGGAGGACTACACCTGGCAGTTCTTCCAAAACAGAAATGGAGATGTCTCTTGGAAAAATCTATCTTGCTGCTTCTGAAGATTTTATTTATTTATTCATGAGAGAGAGAGAGGGAGGGAGAGAGAGAGAGAGAGAGCACAAGCAGAGGGAGCGGCAGGCAGAGGGAGAAGCAGGTTCCCGGCGGAATAGGGAGTCAGACTTGGGGCTTAATCCCAGGACCCTGGGACCATGACCTGAGCCAAAGGCAGATGCTTAACCGACTGAGCCACCCAGGCGCCCCTAAATCCATCCTGGTGCTTTTGAATTCCAGCACAAATTAGATGAAAAAGTCATTTAACTCTGAGGCAGCAGCAGTAACCTCCTCAAAATGCCTCACATTTAGGGACACAAAAGAGAATCCACTGGACACAGGTCTCTCCAGTGAAAAGGGCTACTTGCCTGTGCTAGGGACAGACCAAACTGGGTCATCACACGTACCCCTGACACATATGAACGAGACTGCCCGCATTCACACCTGGCTTCATTACTTCCTGTCAGTGTGTGGCTGTGGCCCTGTTATATGACCTTTCTGGGTCTCAGTTTCTTCATCTGTAAAATGGGGGTATTGATAGTATCCATTTAACAGATGTAAACGTAGGGTGCCTAGGACAGCACCTGAAAGTATGACATAAGAACCTGTTAAGCAAATAACTAACCCAAACTGTAAATATACAAGATAGTGAGCAAGCTGGTTTCTGTTACTGATCAGTTAGACTTGTTAATTTAAATGACATCCATGTTGCACTGGAAGAGTTTAAGTTGTCATACAAATGAAATCCCCTGGAGGTAGAACCATCTTCATTCATTTTACACGTGGGAAAACTGAGGCACCAAGCCGGCAGACCGGAACATCTAGAATTCTTCTGCAAGTCCTGCCAAGTGCTTCTCATCTGGCTGTACCCACAGCAGGTGCTTGATAAACACTGGGGGCCTGAAGTGAAATTTCCTGAGGTCTGAGACCGAACAGGAAACGTAACGAGCTAGAAATACCCTTTATTCTAATTTCATTCTGTTTACAGATCTTAATTGTTGAGGAAGAGCAGTGATATATTTGGCATGCTGAACCACTTCATTTTTATGAGAACTTTTTTTAAAGCATGGGAATGATGTATTGGGTGTGGGGAACATTCATTCATTGGTAAGATGTTTGTGTAAAGGGTGTCACTGGTCTAATGATGAACGAGGGAGGGCTGGAAACACCAGGCAAGCAGCACATTCATTTCCTAAACCCCATCAGGCCTCGGCTGAGCACTCTTTTAATATGCCTCAAACAGGGGCGCCTGGGTGGCTCAGTGGGTTAAAGCCTCTGCCGTCGGCTCAGGTCATGATCTCGGGGTCCTGGGATTGAGCCCCGCATTGGGCTCTCTGCTCAGCAGGGAGCCTGCTTCCCTCTCTCTCTCTGCCTATCTCTCTGCCTACTTGTGATCGCTGTCTGTTAAATAAATAAATAAAATCTTTAAAAAAATATGCCTCAAACATCTCTATGTGAGCCTCTCTAGACACACTGCTTTGAAAACACTCTAGCCACTGAGAGAGAATCTGCAGGGCTGAACACTCCTGTGTCAGCGATGACGTCATAAACTTCATCATTCTGCGACTCACATTTTTAACAGAAAACACCAACCTATTTTGCTGAAAGATAGTTGCGAACATTTTTTTTACCATAACTTCGGAAAGGTTATTTCCTTCAGTGGATGAAGCCTAATCAAGCTAGCCCAGCTGTGGGGTTCTCCATCGGTACACGGCCCCATGCTCAGAGCCACCTGGCAGCAAAGGCTGTCTGCCACAGAGGACCGTGCTGAGCCCTATGAAACTGATCTCATGAGCGACTGTCTTGACTCCCCCACAAGCAATTTCAGGTAGTTCGATCTGATACTTGTGTTTCTTAGGACAGATTACTACATTCCGGAAATGTCAGCTTCCTTATCAGTAAAATGGGGATACTCCTAGTACTTTAAGGTGATTTCATAAAGATGTTAGAAAATGTATGAAAAGTACTTAGCATAGTGATGGCGGACACATTAGTGCTTCCTAAAGATTATTTGTTACTCGTAATAGTAGTATTAGCATCTGGTTCTGACATGGCCTTCCTGGCGTCAGTCTGAACTGGGAGTACTTTACTGGACTCATGGTCAAGTGCATTGGGAAGCGAACACTCGGCAACTTCAGGAGAAGCCCCCCACACACCCATGCCTGCCCCCACCCCTCAGGTGCACAGGCAGGACTCCTAATCATGCCCTTCTTTCTTCTCTGTCCCTCGTCCACATTAACAGCAGTGGCAGTCTTCACAAAGCCGCTGTCAGCTGCAGGAAGGTTCCAGAGCTCTGAGCAAATAAGCAGGTCCTCTGGCACACACCTGGCTGTAAATGGGCACACCCCGTGCTGAGAGATGGCACCCCCTGTGGGGCCCTGCTCGGGCTGCAGTGACGGCAGTCTGGACAGAGAGATGACTGGCTTCTTCTGGGTTTCAACTCAAAAGCCGAATATAACCCATATACAGGCTTTCTGAGATCCACTTCTCTGCCCAACCATAATTACTCCTTGTTTTCTGTTTGTTTGTTCGACCTTCCTTCTGCACTCTTAGTCAAGAGAGGGCTCACGTGTTTCTGAAATTGTTTCTCAAGCCTTGGTTTTCTCTCCCTAGCTACACTGGGCACTTTCTAAAGCAGGAGCTGCTCCCACCTCTGGGGACACACCAGGCTCTCAATAGATCGATGGTGAATAATCAATGTTGCAAAACTCCTCCCCTCTGTCATCTTGCATACTTTCAGGTTGCAAATCTTCAAAACAAAAACCTATGTTGGTGTTTGGCTTCCTATCAACTCCGCCATGCTGCTGTGATTGATTCAAAGACTTAATAATTTTATGCACACCGACAGACACCTTTCCAGAACCAGTGAATAGACAACTTTCCCAGTGGATCTGTTCATCCTTCAAACTAAATAAATGCGGGTTCTGGCCATCTATGTTCTCCACTAAGTGCTCATATTGACAGATACTTAATGTGTCAACCAGTCCTCTATTTGGAAGAGAAGAGGTTGACCCGGAACCCTAAGGGTGAGGTCCTCTCCCTGGGAACTGCCTTCTCAGTTTTCACATCATGCAGAATGGTCTCCAGAAGCTAGTGGTGATTTACATCTCTGTAGCGCTGCCCAGGACTATCCCTGTACACAAAGGGACCTCACAGGCAAGCTCTCAGCTACTCCTGTCATGTGAGAGAAGGGGCATATTATGCCCATTTCACAGAGGAAATGGAGGTTTAGAAAGTTGATGTATGTATGGGGTACCTGGGGGGTGCAGTCAGTTAAGCGCCTGACTCCCGGTTTCAGCTCAGGTCCTGATCTCAGGGTGCTGAGATGGAGGGCCAGGCTCAGTGTGGAGTCTGCTTAAGTTTCTCTCTCCCTCTCCCTCTGCTCCTCTCCCACCCCACTCTCTCCCTCTCACTCTAATAAATCAATCTTAGGAAAAAAAAAAAGCTTATATATGGAGCTGCATTGTGGACAATGCTAATGGACATTGGGGTACCTGTGCTTTAGATGGGCGGGGCTGTTAGGACAGGGCCCCTGGGTTTCTGTGTGGTTTTCATTCTGGACTACAATATAGATATGCCCTACAGCTTCAGTTTTGTCAAATGAAAAATGGGGATAACACGATCCAGAAAACCAAACTCTCTTAAACTGAAATGCCACCGTTTCTTGCTTAGGGCCCTTATGTTCTGGCCAAGAAAAAATACATGAAACCAAGGGCTGGGAAGAAAAACAAAAAACAAAAAACAAAGAAAGGATGAGTACTTGATTTCAAATGGGAGAGCAATATTCTTTAAAAATGTTATTTTTTTAAGTAGGTTTGTAGGTATACAGAAGACTTATTTTTATTAGCAGTGAGGGATGGTGCTGTCACAGTGATTACGTATCTGTTTCCAGAAAAGAAATAACCACAGAGAGATCGGCGGTGATTTCAACAAGACGTGCACAGTGCCGTTCACAGGCTACAGCAGGGACACACACCCCTTCCACACGGGATGTGAAGATGTTTGAATGGGCAAAAGTAAACATTGGCTTTGGGGAATAACAACTTGATCCTTCTGCTGAACTCAGAGAAAAAGCATTACAATCTCATTATTTTTCCATTTTGCAGATAAAGTCATTCTCGTAAAAAGGAAGAGCTCTCAAAAAGACTTTTTTTGATACATTTACTCTTACCTTAAAGTGGATACACTAACTCCTAACAGGGCCGGAGCAGACGGTTTTGCACAGAAGCACTTAATAAATCCATTTAAATACATTATTTAATAGACTAACATAGTCATTTACAGCTACAATAGTTAAGATTAATGCAACACTTACTATATATAAGTACTGTGCTAAGGATTTACATGTATTAAACTGATTGATCCTTACAACATTACAACATTTCTACAGGTAGAAATAGATATTCCATTTTACAGTGAGAACAGGTGAGAAAACAAATCCAGAGATTTTTTCTTTTTTTCTTTTTAAATACCAACTAGTAAGTAGTAGGATTGGGACTTAATCAGGCAGTTTGGCTCCAGAGGTCATGTCTTCCTATTATTTTGTTTACTCTGTATCTCTCTTCTAAATAATTTTTTAAGTTTTTAAAAAAGATTTATTTATTTTATTTATTTGAGACAGAGAGCATGGGTGGGAGAGGTGGAGGGAGAGAGAAACTCAAACAAACTCTGCACTGAGCGTGGGACTCGATCTCATGACCCTCAGATCATGACCTGAGCCAAAACCAGGTCAGATCCTTAACTGACAGTGCCACCAGGCCTGGTGGTGGGTATTAAGGAGGGCACATGTTGCATGGAGCACTGGGTGTTGTACATAAACAATGAATCTTGGAACACTACATCAAAAGTAATAATGTATTTTATGGTGACTAACAATAACACACACACACACACACACACACACACACACACACACACACAAGAAGAAGACTTGTTTATTTTCGTGACAGAGAAAGCATGAGCAGGAGGGGCAGAGGGAGAAGGAAAGTGAACCTCAAGCAGACTCCCTGCCCGCCACAGAGTCCGATATGGAACTCGATCTCATGACCCTGAGATCATGACCTGAGCCAAAACCAAGAGCCAGATGCTTAACCAACTGAGCCACCCAGGCACCCCCTGAATAACTTTTTTTTTTTTTTTAACAGAAAAGGTAATGAAATTACTTTCTCCCACCCTGTGCATGCAGGCTTCCTTACAGCCATTTGCATGGAGTGAAAGGCAGGAGTCTGAGCACAGTCTCACCACTGTCCAGACTTGCCTCTGCAGGATGGTGGACCCCTTGCCCAGGGAGTACACGCCGTTGCCTGGACTGCCATCGGTAGGTTGGGGAGCGGGGGGGCTGGAGTGCTGGCTGAATACCTGTTCCTGGACCTTGGCACCAAACTCGCTGAGGAAGAAGATGCTGGGCCACCAGAGGACTTAACCCCTATTTATGTCTATAAATGGCATGGAAGTGTTATCAGATTTCAGGCAACAGCAACCAAGATTCACAGCTTCAAGAGGATACAGTGCAATCAAATTTTTTTCTTCTTCCGAAGTTACTGCTAGATACCAGTAGATTCTGCTTTCTGGGTTTATGCTTAACAGAAGCTCCGTGGTCTTGCTTTCTTATAGATTTAGGAAACAGTTTAACAGAAAAAGTGAATGTAATTCAATCCTTCAGATGATGGTGAAGAAAAAAATATATAATAAAATCACATCAAGTTCAATGACATATTCCAGGCTCATTTCATACTCTCCCTGCTCTGACCATGGATTCAGTCTTTTTCTAAAAAGAACCTTGGCTTGCTTCCTTTTAGGGGAGAATGGTATTTAGAAACTCAAATCTGGGCAGCAGGTCTGTTCAGTGCTACTGCTGTATTACTGCTTCTAGGTCCTCAAAGTAGGCAGAGCTGGAGACGGGAAACACACACACGTGCACCCAAGATTTATATTAACTAGCTAAAAAACCATCAGGGTTCACTAGTTGCTTTTCCTTTCCTCTTATCTATTCTTCCTTTCTTCCACAGTGAGAAACCTGGACTGATTCCCTTGCTTAAACTAGAATAAAAAGAAGAGAGTTCAGAATTACTCAAACATAGCATGATATATATATAGATATATCTATCTATATATATGTGTGGGTGTATATATATATGACCCTACTGACTAGAGTTCAACAATTTTTCTTTTTTTTGGTAAAATATAGTGAAATGCAAAAATTGTAAAAGCCCAGTCTTAGAACCCAGCTGTCAAGATCTAGGGCACCTCCAATCAGCCCGGTAACATAAAAGTTGTCTAAGAATCATAGAGACACAACAAAAGGACATAGGAGGCAGCTTGAAGGGCCTAATCTGGGAAAAAATTTTTCAAAAATGAGTGAGGGATTGCTCATTGAATGAAATAATAAGCCACAAGTCCTTTTTATATGAATAACGGAACGAATAAATTTAAAAAATGAATGGGTGACATTTTGATGAGACCCAAGATATTCAGAGTATCACCCTATAAATAGATTACTTACTATTTACAAATGGAAAAAGAATGACTTTCTGATAGAGAAATATGGCAGGCATTACCTTAACCTAGTGATCAAAACCATCACCACTAATATGAGGGCAAGTGGACATCACACTCCTCCCAATACTACACATGGAAAAGAACAAAACATCACTTCTGCGATATTCCTGTGGAAAACACACAATCTGAGTCCAATCAGGCGGAATCTTCGGATGATTCAAACTGAAGCCCATTACTATACAACTTGTTTGTACTTCTCAAAGAACATCAAGGTCAAGAAACATAAACCAAGGCTCAGACGTTATACCTAAAGGTGACCAAAGAGATAGAACAGCTAACTGTAAATATTAATTGCATTGGGTCCTGGGCAGGGAAGAAAATACAAACAGAAAATATTATTGGGAAGGTTGACAAAATTTGAATATGCGGTGTGGGTTAGATGTTGAATCAACAAGAGATTTTCTGACTTTATTAACTGTACTGTGGTTATGTAAGAAAAAGTTCTTTTCTTGGAAAATTAATTTTCTTAGAAAGTTTAGAAGAAAAGGGAGTGTGTGGGCCACTTATCTTAAACCAGAGGGTGGAGATATATATATACATACACACACACACACATTTAGATATGTGTGTGTGTGTGTGTGTGTGTGTGTGTACATTTTATACAGTCTATTCAATCCTCATTTTCTGTCTCAAAAGATACAACATAAAAAAGATACTACATATGTTATACTATGTATTTGTATGTATTATACTATGTGTGTGTATACACATTTTTATAGTCTCTTCAATCCTCATTTCCTGTCTCATAAAAAATACAATATAAAAAGATACTATATATATTATACTATGTATATATATGTATTATACTGTGTGTGTGTGTGTGTGTTCCATCCTCATTATTCAGGCTCTGTATTTACCCCCGAATCAATAATTGCAGCATTTTCACGAGCATTTGCAGACATGAGCACAGTGGTGAGATATTAGAGTTGCCCAATGTGCACGTTCCCAGCTGAGGCTGAACAAAGCAACACTGCTGTCTTGTTTCGGCTCTCGTGCTGTAAAGAAGGGTCCTCTTCCAAGACTATTTAGTCCCACTTTTTTTTTGCTACTTTTGTGCTTTTTGTTGGTGGTTTTGCTGTTTAAAATGTCCCCCAAGTGCACAGCTACAATGTTTTCTAGTTCCTAAGTGCAAGAAGGCTGTGATGTGCCTTATGGAGAAAAAACATATGTGCTAGCTAAGCTTTGTTCAGGCGTGAGAACAGTGATGTTGGTCATGAGTTCAATGTTAAGAAATCAACTATATATTAAGTAAGGTGTCTTAAGCAGAAATGCACGTACAACAAGGTTACAACAAGGTTAGGCACTGATTGGTTGTGGACAGTGTTGCGACCAGAGGCTGGTACGAATCTGATCCTGTATCTCCCAAGAGATGCAGGTTGGTACTTGGTGTTCCAAGCAAGTTTACAGAACAGAACTACTACAAATAATGAGGATCAACTGTATATGCACATATAACTGGTGTGCATACATGCCCTCTGAGTGTTCTGTGCACTATTCTTACAACTCTTCCTTAAATTCGAATCATATGACAATTAAAAGTTACCAAAAAATTGGGGCACCTTGGTGGCTCAGTCAGCTTAAGTGTCTGCCTCTGGCTCAGATCATGATCCCAGGGTCCTGGGATCAAGCCCCGCATTTGGCTCCCTGCTCAGCAAGGAGCCTGATTCTCCCTCTGCCTGACCCTCCTCCTGCTTGTGCTCTCTCTCTGTGTCAACTAAATAAATAAAATCTTAAAAAAAAAGTTACCAAAAAATCACATCAAGTATAAAACAGCCAAAAAATGTAATACATGTACATAGCAAATAAGTCAAACTGTATAGAAGGGTATTTAATAAAAATGATGTCTCCCTCTTCATGTAGAACTTTGGCCCCCTCCTCTCCCCAAATGCAACCACTCCTAAGAGTTTATTTATTCCTCCAATGGCTTTCTGTTAATACTCACATGGTGTATATTTTTATTATTTTTGAAATCCAAGTGGGAGCACGCTATAGCTACTATTTTTCATTTTTATACAGAGCGCTACCTTATTCTTTTTCATGGTGACATAGTATTTCTTTTACAAGCCATCCATAATTTACGCAAACAGTCTCTTCTAAATGGAGGTATAGGTTGTTCTTAGCCTTCTGTTGTTATAAATATTACTGCTCTATGCATTTCAACTATTTCTTGGAAGATACTGTCCTAATGATTTTAATAAGATGCAATCAGCAGAGGCACTACTTAGATACAAACGCAGCTATTGAAGTGTTCCTGGGAAAAGTTTGTCAGCCTTTACTGTAGCATTTCTCCTACTGTCACCATGATTTTCGCTGGCAGATACTTTCAGGCACAGATTACGGAAAGCACACTTTAACTGAAAATGCTCTGCTTCCCCTACATCATTCACTGAGCATTACTGAGTGCTGCTGTTGGCCCACAGACTGTGCTAGCATCACCGAGAAAACCAGCACCAGGTACTGAAGACAAAAGGAATGAGACGTGACCCATGGCACCTAAGGGTCTCCTAAGTCCAGAGCAGAGAAAGGCAGAACCAACTATGGAAAAAGTGGGAAGTGCTATAATGAAGCCTAGTATGGAGAAGGCACTTAAATGTTGTTGAATGGTTACCGAATGAACAAAGTGCTTAGTGGAAAACTAAAGTAAAGGAGGTGGGGGAGGTAAGGTGTGGGGAAAGGAGGATGACAGAGTGGGTGTCGTGTCTAATCATGGCCTGGAGGGTGAGCAGCGGAGCCCAGAGAAGGCAAATTCAAGCTCTGGAGTCAGAAGGTCAGAGAGTCAAATCCAGAGTCCACTCATAACAGCTCTAAGACTCTCTGAACTTCAAATGCCTTCACAGCAATATGGGGATATTGAGATAACCGTACCTATGCCATATGGCTGGGCTTAAATAAAATTATACATATAGAGAGACAGATACACAAACACACAGAGATACATAGATGAGGAAGGGGGAAAGAGGGAGGGCTGGCTAAAGCACATTGCTTAGTCCACAGTCAGCACTCCATAAAAATTACCTATTGTTTCCAGCAAAAGAAACGAGGAAGGCAGGGACCAAGAAGATACAGAGCAAAGTATCGTGGTAACTTCAGGGCAGGGACTATGTCTTGGTCAGAAATACCATGGCTGAATGCAGAGCGTGATCACAACAGACTCAACAAGTTGTGGAATCAACGAAACAAAAAATGACTGACTTCAGAGAACAGAAGTCCTATGTAGCCATGAAAGTCGGAAAGTCAAAAGGGGTCATACGGGAGGCAGGGGCAGGAGACAGGATAGGAAGGGATAGTTAGTGAACAAACAGCTTGGACATCATGCTTAAAGAATTTAAGATCCATTCTCTAAGCAATGGAACTACATAAAGTGTTAAAACAAGACAGGAACATCATGATACATGGATGATAGCTGGAAAGCAGAAGAACCCAGCGTCCTGAGAACCAGTCTGGTGATTAGACAATGTTTGTACCCTCACAGGGTAAGGCCTGTAAGAATAACTGGGAGCATGATAAGAAGCAGATTTCTGGATCCCATCTAGAAAGATTCTGACCAAGTAGATCTAGGATGGATAAAGGACAATTGAAAAAAAATCACAAGAGGAGAAAAGGGAAGATGAGGGATCCCATGTGAGATGGCTGTGCTTTTTTCCAGTGATAAAATGAGATTATTTGTTAAAGGCTGGGGGTGGGGGAGTCTGTGGCATGAATCTAGGACTCCCAATGTTTTACAAAGGAGTCAATCAGTTCTGCCCTGCTAAGGTTTTATAAGGCACATTCAACATGGGAAAAACATGAGGAATCAAGGAAATCTGGGGGTTAACATAGGATAGGGGGCTGCCTATACAGGTTGGCAGAAATGGGAGAGTGCTGGTTGGGGGTGTGGGGGAGAGTAGAAGCAGCTGACCACAGGCTCATTCTGGGTATGGTGGAGCCAGAGTGAGGCCTGGGGGATGCGGGCACACTGGTAGACCAGGCAAGAGATGCAGAGTAAAGGGGAGGCCAAAGGGAGGGCTTGATAGAAATGTAGGAGCCAAGGGGCACCTGGGTGGCACAGTGGGTTAAGCATTCGACTCCTGGTTTCAGCTCAGGTCATAATCTCAGCATTCTGAGATGGAGCCCCCCTTCAGAAATCCATACTCAGCGGGGAATCTGCTGGTGGGTCCTTTTCCTCTACCCTCCCCCGACATGCAAACGTGTACGCACACTCTCATAATAAATCTTAAAAAAAAAATAGTAAAGAAATGTAGCAGTTGGAAGGACAGAAGGACAGAGGACTGTGGTAAGATGGGTTAGGCAGCAAAGGCGCAGTGGTTGGGTAATCCGGATGTGGCTGTGAAGTAAATCCTGAGGTGGAAATGCTTTTTGGGCAATTCCTAGAAGGCCAAGGGACTGTGGTATTGCTCCCAGGATGGCGGAGAGAAAAAGCCAGCCAGGTGTCAGAGGGGCTCGGTGACCAGGGGGTGGTCGGAAGATGGTGAGGGGAGTAGGAAGGGGGTTACTACCCAAGGGCTCCAGATCCAGTCATCTCTGAAAATGCCAAATGGGGGATTCGGATCAGGGTCTCACGGCGACCTCTTGTTAACTTCTCTACGTGCTTCTGTGAGACTTTCTTTTTTATAGGGTTCAACAATCTTTTCCATTATATTATCTATTATTATTTAATAGCTAAACCATTTTGAAGTGAAGGTATTATACTCCCATGTCACAAAACAGGCATGCATTAAGTCAGACTAAAATGAAACAGACACGTTTATATTAATGCAGGCCTCCCACTCCTAGTTTCACGCAATCCTATAGGCTCTCCTCTGATTACAATAGAACTAATTAGTCAATAAATAATGTTTGAGGCTCTACCTCATTTGTTCAGTGTCCAAGTTCAATTTACATACTAATGAGTGCATATCTGCCTTTAATAGATACAGTATGTGAAAGTAAGTATAATAAATGAGTAACTATTTAGGTGTAAAGTTACCACATTTTCATGAGAAATCCGAAAATGAAACAGCCAGTGAATCTGTTTATTTCTTCTATACTATGAAATGTAGTTAATCACTGGATGTGGTGATAAATGAGAATTATTTCAGAGTGGCATAATAATGAACGTGCCCCTTCCATAAAGAAATGGGTAGAAACTGATGGAAAGAAGAGTTTATTCATCAGGCTTGATCTCTGCGGATTGGAATGGGAAAGGACCACATGCAAGTGGCAGTGTAGATGTTCTCCTGGATTCCAGGGACCTGTCAATGGTCTTTCTTGTTCTGGTTCTGGAATCTATTAAAGAAGTAGGTTCTCCCCTTTAGCAAGCATGTTGAGGCTCCACACCCAGGGGCCACCTTCTCTGAAGCTGAATTAGCCAATTAACAAAGTATATCTTCCACTCTATCTTTTCTCTTTTAAAAGGTTAAATGGCAGAATACAATTTTCCGTGCAGCAGGTGGGCAACTAACGAAGTGATAATTGGGAAGTTGGGTGAGAAGGAAAAAAAAAAAAACCCTATAAAACTAGAAATCTGCAGTATCTGGGAAGAGGGCAACTGGATTACCTTTAAAATACACAAAAGCTATGGTAACATGATGCCAAAGAAGCAAGCTGAAGTCCACAAAAGTAAAAAAAAGGAGATGTTATGGTTTTAATCATTCCACCGGAATTCAGAGGGCACACCATAATACTCAGGATCACTGAAACTTTAAAGAAATAATGCAAGCCAACTTCCGATAGCCTCTCCTCTTACTTCCTCCCATTTCCAGCAAAACAAACACATGAGGAAGATCTTCCAAATATTCAGATGTGGATGGCATTTATTAGGATATTTGATTCTATTTTTTTTTTCTTTCAGTTTTTAGTCTTTGGTCAAGAGAAGAATATTTTCTGCTTACCACAGAGAAACATTCCAGAAGCAATCTCCAAAAGCTTAAAACAACTGGGATTTTTTTCGTGTGTGTGTGTGTGTGTGTGATAATGTAACGTTGGCCTTCCATGGTGGTTAGTGTTTCTGTAACTGTCCTTAGGCAAAGGTTCCTGAGCGTGAAGCAAGCACGTGGAAGAACCGTACCTCTGCCCTGGCAGTCCCTCTTCTATCCCCACCCGCCTCTGGTAATGTGGCCCCTTGCCTGGAGGGAGCTTCACGTGTATCACACCTGTTGGTCTTGGCACTCTGTCCTCGGAGCGGCCACTCCCCAGCACCAACCCTGCTACTGGCTCATTAAATTCACCTCACTTGGTAATGACATGCATACCTGTTGTCCCCTGCCTCAGTTCTCTCAGAAGACCTCAGCTCTGCCTCCCCTATACTGACTTCTATTCTCTACCTCGGCCCAGGGGTCCCTTGGACATGGCCTCACAAATTCCACTCTCCAAAGCAACCATACCTGAACAGGGGACTTGCCTGTACCAATTAAAACAAACAGAACAACGATGACAAAGACAACCACAACAAAAAGCAGTGCATGCAAAGGTGATGCCAATAAATCCTAAGCTTAAATTTTTTCCGGTCATGTCAATTCCCCCAACCAGCCAGCTGCAAAAGCCAGAAACTGGGCTTCTTGCGTGTTTCTCCCCAGTATTTCAGCACCCAGTTTGCCCCAGTCGATACCAGTGTGTCTGTGTGCCCGCAGCATGGTTACCGACAGAGGCCCTGTAACTCTCAAAGGGAGCCGAATCTCAACTCGGATGATGGAATGTATGGTCACAGCACTCGTGACCGAGGGGTACATCCAGGCCTTTGTCCTCAGCACCGTTCCCCTCATTATTGGCCGGACAGCCTCCGATTCGTCCGGACTCCCAAGGCCTACCTTCATCAAAGCACGTATTCATACTACCGTCCTCTCCACTGGTGCATGAGCACGGGGGCAAGGGACTAGACTCTCTCCACAGCCCCCAGGCCAGGCCCCATGCCAGGCCCCGTGCCTGGCACAGGATGCTCAAAAAGTTTTCAGAAAGAATAATTGAGGAGGTTCTTATGTTTGGGATAAATCCTGTCATATTTCATATATATCAACTACAGTCTCAATAAATAGCAGGGAAATAATTCCCTTTGGATTTCATGCAGCCTGGGACAATGTCCTCCTTGCTGTGCTGAGAACCTTACTTGGATCAGCACCGCATATTCAAAGAGGGACAGAGAGTAAGAGAAAGTATCACCTAGAAAAAGACAGAAAGGAACAGAGATAGAGAGATGGAAGGACAGAGACAGACAAAAGAAGGAATGAGAAAGGCAGAAAGAGAGGCTTACATTCCACACTGTTAGCAAAAATAATTAGAAGCCAACAGAGGAGGGATTCTTCAATATCCACAGTGTTTACTGATGGCCACTGAGGCCACTGCAGGGACAGGAGCCACACCAAATACCCAGGGTGGAAAGCTATTTCTACTTCCATGCAGAAGGCAGCTGCAAGGAAGGAGGGCTGCAATGATAGGGTGCCCTTGGGGTTCCTCAATAAATAGTGTTTCTGGAGGAAATGATTTTAAAAAAGATAAAGGCTTGGTTCTCCTTTCCTAATTCCATATTACCTCTTTTTCTTTTTTTTTCTTTTTTTTCTTTTTTGGATCTTAGAATCCAAAATCAGTTTGGAGGTATTTCCACCATCTGGGAAGACTTTTCTGAGGGATAGGGGCCTATGGCACAGTCATAATATCTTTCTATAACCAACTTGTTTTTTTTTTAAAAGCTGGTAAAATTAAGTGAAAATGAATGTGAGAACGAGCAATGTAATCTGAAGTGGGCAGGAGAAGAGACAAGGAAATCCTTCTCCTTTCATAGCATCACAGACTATGGAATGACCTTGGAGAGCATGATGGGACTTCCTCCACCAGTGCAGAGACTCAGTGATATTTTATATATCCCACAACAGTTATTTATAACACATACTATACAGATACATGTAGATACAACACAAACTAAAGAGGAGGTTATCACTTGCAGAAAAGCATGCTTTGGCTGTTCAGGAGAAGAAAGGATGGAATTGCGAATAGCTCAGAGCCTGAGTACATCTCTGGAAATGGGCGTTGCCAAAGGTTTTTCAGGGAGAGGAAAAGGCTGACTGGTAGAAACACACACATGCCATATAACAAGGAGAAAAGCAACTAAAACCTAAATGTCATACAGGTACCCCCATGTTTAGTGAGCACCATATCTCTGCAAGAGCCAAGATATGGAAGCAACAGATGAAAATGGATAAAGACGATGTGACACACATATATGTCACCTCTCTCTCTCTCTCTCTCTCTCTCTCTCTCCACATACACACACACACACACACACACACACACACACACACACGAATTTTACATAGCTGTAAAGAAGGATGAGATCTTGCCATTTGTAACAACATGGATGGACCCAGGGTATTATGTTAAACAAAATAAGTCAGATAGAGAAAGACAAATACTGTATGATTTCCCTTATATGTGGAATCTCAAAAACAAAGTGAATAAACAAACAAAAAGCAGAATCAGACCCATAAATACAGAGAACAAAGGGATGATTGCCAGAGGGGTGGGGAAAAGAGGAATGAGTAAAATAGGAGGAGTGGGAGATACAGGCTTCCAGTTATGGAATGAGTAAGTCACAAAATTAAAGGCGCAGCATAGGGAATACAGTCAATGGTATTGTCATAGCATCGTATGGTGACAGATGGTGGCCGCACTGGTGGTAAGCAGGGCATCATGTACAGAGATCCTGAATCACTATGCTGTACACTGAAATTAATGTAACACTGTATGTCAACTATACTGAATAAAAAAATTAATTTAATTTAAAAAAAAACTAAATGTTAAATAAATTATTGCCTCATGGTCTCATTTCAACCTCCCGTCAGAACTCAGAACCGTCTGAGTTCATGCTTTGACTCACCTCCTCAACAGGAAACTGTGGGCCTAGGCAAAAAAAGAAAGAAGCAGATACAGACTTTGAACCAAAGCTCTCACTAACTTGGTGACTATATTATAACCAAGAGGTGGGTACTCTAAAATGCCATTATAAGACCAGTTGTCAAGGGGGACACACTGGGACCAAGTCTAGACCATACAAGGCCAGTAGACAAGGAGGGATAAGTGTATGTGATTTTTAAAAAATGAAGAAAAAAATGAACAGGCATATAAAATGAAATTGCAAAGCCAGATCTTTGAAATACTGAAAAATAAACCCAACCAACTAAATCAACAACCAGAGCATGAACTCACTTAAGGTAAAATTAATATTATAGGATAGCTAAAGCCTTTAAAATAAGCATAATGGGGGCGCCTGGGTGGCTCAGTGGGTTAAGCCTCTGCTTTCGGCTCAGGTCATGATCCCAGGGTCCTGGGATCGAGTCCCGCGTCGGCCTCTCTGCTCACAGGGAGCCTGCTTTCCCCCTTCTCTCTCTGCCTGCCTCTCTGTCTACTTGTGATCTGTCTGTCAAATAAATAAATAAAATCTTTAAAAAAAAAAAGCATAATGAAGGTATTCAAATTGCTAAACAAAGTAACAACCATTTTAAAAAGCAAGGAATTAAAGAAAATTAAACCAGGCAGAAATAAAACAAGAAGCTGGAGAAGAAATGTAAGTAGAGATCTTGGAAATAGAAGTTATAAAAAAAAACTCAGAGAAAACTATTGAATTGGTAGAAATTACTGAGAGATTCACAGGCACAGGAGGACAAAGAAATAAAAAGTATCAAAGAATAGTTAAGATACACGGCTGGTAACTAAGAAGCTCCAACATACAACAGCATGAAATTCCACAAGGTAAAAAGCATATGGAGGAGAACCACTACTCAGAGAGATCATAACGCAGATTTTTCTAGAGTTGAATCAAAGTATCCTTCAAGTTCTAAGTGGGATAAATAAAGATAAATCCACACTAACATACAACATAGTAGAATTGGAGGACATCAAACATAAAGTAATGCCTTAAATATCACCCAAGAGTGAAGGCATTATTACCTACAAAGAAAAGAATTTGATTAAATCAGACTTACAAAGGCCAGAAGTACTAGCTTCAGAGTGCTACAGGAGAATGACTGCCCTTTTATGCCCCACTACCTTATCATTCAAGAATGAGGGCAACAGGAAGACATTTTCAGATATACAGAGACCAAAAGAGTTCACCACTTATGATCCCTCAGAGAAAAAAAAACATTCAAAGGACACTGAAAAAATAAAATAAATAAAATAAAATAAATTAAAAAATAAATAAAATAAAATAAAATAAAATTTAAAAAATAAATAAAGAAAAAGAAAAAGAAAAGAAAAACCTAAGAAAAGTCTCATTATGGAAAAAAAAAAGATGAGTACGGATTTGACAAAATGTTAGTAAATTTGCATAACTATTAATTAATTATAAATAGTTTTTCTTAAAGATTTTATTTATTTGAGAGAGTGAGAGCACTTGGGAGCATGAGTGGGGGAGGGTAGCGAGCAGGAGAGGAAGAGGGAGAAGCAGGGAGCCAGCCTCCCTGTGGAACTCAATCCCAGGGCCCCAGTATCATGATGACCTGGGCCTAAGGCAGAAGCTTAACCGACTGAGCCCCACCCAGCCACACCAATTAAAAATATTTTCTTAAGTCAGGATAATAAGAAAATATTACAAACAACTTTATGCCAATACATTATTTGAAAGTTAGATGAAACAAATTCCTAGAAAAAATACTATTTCTCAAAACTGACCTAAAAGAAAACAAAATTTGAATAACCTAATAACTGTTAAGAAATTTAACCTTTGGTTAAAAACTTCTCACAAAGAAAACTCCAGGCCCTGATGACTTCACTGGTAAATTCGATCAGACACTTTAAGAAAGAATGTTGATCTTCAAAATATTGTCTCAGGGAACAGAAAAAAAACCCTTCCAAATTAGTTTTGTGAGGATAGCATAATTTTAAAATCAAGACTATAAGAAACAGAAAACTGAAGATCTATTTCATCCTTGAACACAAATTTAAAAATCCTAGACAAATATTTGCAAATCAAATCAAAGAAATATATAAAAAAGCATATATTCCAACCATATTTATTTCAAGAATAGAAGGCTTTAACATGCAAAAAGTAATCACTTTATGTCACTATATTAACAGCATGAAGCAAAAAAAATTATGAGATTGCTTCTAAATATATGGACCAAATATATATTTCTATATATAAAATACCTAAATATCAAATACATAAATATCAAATTTATTGACAAATTTTTAGTCATTTATGATAAAAGCTCTTAGCAAACTAAAAATGGAAGGAAACATCTCTTATTCGATAAAATGCTTTACAAAAAAACTTAGAGTGATGACTTTATTTTTTTTATTTTTTTAAAAAGATTTTATTTATTTGACAGAGAGAGAGAAATTACAAGTAGGCAGAGCAGCAGGCAGAGAGAGAGAGGGGGTTAGCAGGCTCCCCGCTGAGCAGAGAGCCTGATGTGGGGCTTGATCCCAGGACCCTAAGACCATGACTTGAGCCAAAGGCAGAGGCTTAACCCACTGAGCCACCCAGGCACCCCTAGAGTGAGGACTTTAAATAAATAGCATTTCTAAACTTTTAAGATCAGACATCGAATTAGGTTTTAGTTTTACATTACCATAGTTCATTTAGCTCAATCTCCCCAATTCAATTTACTTCAGTAAGAATCAAAGAATCACTCCTGGTAAAATGCCTCTTTCAAAGTCAGTAGCTAACAAATTTTTTGCATTTAGATTTATAAATCCCCTGGAATTCATTTTTGAGTAATTAGGAACCTGGGGCCAAGCTCCATTTTTTCCATATGGACACTCAATTTTCCCTGTTCCACTTGCACAAAAGGCTCCTTCTGTCTGTCTCACAGTGCAGGACTGGTCATGGGTCTAGCATAATACAGAGACGTGTTTCTGGGCTCCTCAGGGCATCCTGCCAGCCTCTCTGTCCACGCTGCCTGGATACCACATGCTAGCTTTTTTTTTTTTTTAATTTAATTTTTTATCATGTTATGTTAGTCACCATATAGTACATCATTAGTTTTTGATGTAGTGTTCCAAGATTCATTGTGCATAACACCCAGTGCTCCATGCAATCCCTGCCCTCCTTAATACCCACCACACCAGGTGCAGCCACCTCCCCTCCTCCGTTCTAAAACCTCCAGTTTGTTTCCCAGAGTCCCTAGTCTCTCACGGTTCATCTGCCCCTCCAATTTCACATGGTAGCTTTTAAAAAGGACATGACATCAGATTAAGCGAATCCTCCCACTTTAGTTGTCTGGCCATTCCTGGCCCTCTGTATTTCTACATACATTTTAAAATCCACTCAATTTCTTCATAAAATCTGCCTGAATTTCTATTTTTTAACTATTTTGGTCACTTAATATACATTTTGAAGCAATCCTACAAACTGTTTTTGAATATCTATAAATAACATGAGAATGGCCAATATCAAATTGAAGTCAGGGGCCACGTCTGGGGAGGACAGCAGGAAGAGAAGGAGAACGTCATCAGGAGGGGTTAGGTGTGTCAAATGCTCTTCTGGTGCTTTCACTCTCTAGAAGAATCTGTGACAAAACTGTAGCATATTTGAGAGAGGTAACAGCTTAGCTGGAAAGAAGGCACACAGTCCTATGTTATCAGCAAATCTAATCAAGAAATATATGCTTATATGTTTAGAATATTTACCATTTTAGAAACAAATAAAAATAAATATAAAAGAGCTATCTGGCTCTCAGAGAGCAGTTAACCTGGAGTTCACAATCTGCCAAACGGACTCTACAGGGGTCATGTATTTCTTATTCACTATCTTTGGTAGTGAATTACGGTCCATAATTGTCATTTACAAAGTTCACAGGGAGGCCCTTCAGAAAATAAATTCTTCTCTCATATTGAAAGAAAACATTTGATTCATTACTCAGCCAAGTGATAAAAAGAATAATTAGGCTATCTACTATATAAATTACTGCTTACTTTAACCATTCTTCATTTTCAAGATCACAAGATTACAGATACAGAATACCAACATAACGGTACAAAGTGTGAAAAGCTGTACAATAATGTGATCACAAAGTAATTCTCATTTCTCTATCTAAACACAGGCTGACTTTGAGTCCTAACATTTCAGATGAACCCAAATGCTCCTCTTACCCTTTGAGTGAAGGAGAAGAGCCTGCCTCTAATTGGAACAGTGAAGAGATTTGTTTTTCCTATAGAACAGGATGAGATAAATCAAAGACAGCAACAACCACACTTACCTTTCTAAAGAATTTAGTAAGGTGAATTACGTGGCTTCAACTTGGACCCCAGAACATTAATATAAACCTTTAATTTTCCATTTGAATTGGCTCCAATCAACACTTATTATGTCTTTGACAACTCCCAGGATCTCGCTCCTAGGTTGAATGGCTTTGAGGTTAGTATTTCAGCCCTCCTCCCCTTTGGCCCAGACAGTTAACATAGTTGGATAGGTCATGGTGACCCTGATTTCTATACTCAATTTGAGATAGAGAAAAATTGTTCCATAGGTACATACGCCCATGAACCCCAACCAGTTACCCTAGGAGAGTAGCCACAGCATGTTCTAGGCAAAAGGAATATTTCATATTTGATGAGGGGTCAAACTCTAAGGGATGATTTCAAGCATTTGCCAGCAGAAGGTAGGTTTTAGGCTGGAATAGCTTTTCTAGCAGCCTCATCATCCCATTTCGTGACAGTTCATTCATAAAATGGCTATCGTAATAAGAGACAGCATTGTCACGGGGCCTAATTGTAAGCACCCAGCATTGCTGGTAGTGAAATAATGCAGAAAAATAAGCCTTACTGACATGAGCTCAGTATAAATATCAGAAAACAGCAAGCTACCTTCACAGACCATTCCAACTACCTTGAAAATGAGGCGAATAAACTGTTGAGGACTTCTGGAAAATGTTCCCTCACACGTAAAAAAAGGCAACAAAGGTGTTCGTTTTTGGCTTCTGGATCTTGTATGAGGCAAGGCTCAATGCTCCTGCTGCCATCTTTCAACCAGAGGGGGAAAGCGTTCAAGGTCTAGAGCCCTGGCATCACTGAGGGATGCTTGCTATTGTTCTTCTTATTTAAACTATTTTGCATTGGCTTTTTCTTGGTTGAAGACAAAAGCATCCCCTACTGATATCCTGTAACAATAACTTCCCATATTCATACCTGGGGAGAAAACCTACTGACATTCTTGTTTAATTGACATTTTCTTTCTTCCTATGACGAGTCCTTCAAAATGGTACTTGTTTCTGGTCTCTATCCTGATGATTTCATTTTGAAACTCTAACTTCTTCTCTCCAGCTTTATGAAGGTATAACTGACAAATCAAAATTGTATATGTTTTTAAGGTGTGCGATGTGATAGTTTGAAACCCATAAGCATTATGAAATCTTTTCTAAAACTTCAACAATTAACTTTTAGCATCCAGTATAGATAATTCTTTATAGTATAAATGTATCCCTCTGCTTCCAGAAGCAGAAATACCAAAACCTCCTCAAGGTGCCTGGGTGGCTCAGTTGGTTCCAGGGTCCGACCCATGGTTTCAGCTCAGGTCATGATCCCAGGGTCATGGGATCGGGCCTCACACTGGGCTCCAGGCAAGGGGCAGTCTGCTTTGGATTCTCTCTTTCCCTTTCCATTTGCCCCTCCACACCCCCCCACCCCTGTGCATGCCCTCTCTCTCTCTCTAAAATAAATACATAAAATCTTTTTTTAAAAACACCAAAACCTCCTCTAGTCAGATAGATAATTTCTAAAATATACTGCACATAATTTGTCAGATTTTATGGATGTTGCCAAGATTTGAAGTTTAATGTGTTGTCTATAAATAGGAAGTTCTTATAAATCTCCAAGGTTAATAGCCAAGAAAATGTAATATGGATATTGAATGTGTGTACATATAAAGGTCATATAATAAACAACCTTCTAATCTACACTACAAGAGAGCTGTGGAAGAAGACACTGAAGATCTTATTCTTAATTTTTTTTAAAGCACCTTAAACAAAAAAGAAATCTGTGGTAGCAGTTTTTGAAATATATAGATGCATCACGAGATATCCTGCCTTAACAAAACCAAAAAAAAAAAAAATCATAAATCCACAGGCCTCTGAGGATAGAGGTTCCAACACAGATTTCCAATACCGTCCTCTCCAGAGGACTCCACAGATTGCAGGTCAACGAAATGTCCTAGGATCATTAAGAGTGGGGTTACAGAACACCAAAGCAGGCAAAGCAAGCTAAAGATGGAGATTACGGGCAGGAAGGGCCAGCAATCATGAGGACTATAGCTTCTGTGCTCAGAAGAGTTATGTTTTGTAGTAGTTATGGTGGTGGTGGTGGTAAAAATATGAATACTAGTTAATCTGGATGAGACACTTACTTTGTGATAGGTTCTAATATAACGCTTTGCATATAAGCACTATAATGCTTCCTAAAACAAACTTGTCCATTCTTTAATTCATTGCATCTCTCCTCATTTTGCAGTCAACAATGATTACAGAGCACATACCAAAGGTTCTATAGATGGTCATCTTCCCCACATCTTCCTCTACCTCTTTCTATTACAGGTTCCTAATAAAGCAAATCAAATTAATTTTTTGGTTCCCCAGTGTATATAAAAGTCATGTTTATACTATACTGAGGTCTATTAAATGTACAATAGCATTATGTCTTAAAAAAATACCACAATGGGCGCCTGGGTGGCTCAGTGGGTTAAGCTACTGCCTTCGGCTCAGGTCATGATCTCAGGGTCCTGGGATTGAGTCCCGCATCGGGCTCTCTGCTCAGCAGGGAGCCTGCTTCCCTCTCTCTCTCTCTCTGTCTACTTGTGATCTCTCTCTGTCAAATAAACAAATAAAATCTT